>NW_026137711.1:0-244839 GCF_019393585.1 Leptopilina boulardi
AAAAATATTAGATTCGTCGAAATAATATTGGATTTTTGTGTAATGAAATATCCTAGGTTAGATGTCGCCGATTACGAATCCGAAATTATAATTTTTAAATTTAAATTCACGGATCCAATATGGCGGACAAATTTTTAAAAAAATTTTAGATTCTTTTAAAAAATACAGCGTTTCCGTGTTATAGGGTATGCTAGGGATTTTGGGGTCGCCAATTACGAATCCGAAATCATAATTTTTAAAATTTACATTCGCGGATCCAATATGGCGGACAAACATTCATAAAAATATTAGATTCGTCGAAAAAATATTGGATTTTTGTGTAATGAAATATCCTAGGTTAGGTGTCGCCGATTACGAATCCGAAATTATAATTTTTAAATTTAAATTCACGGATCCAATATGGCGGACAAATTTTTAAAAAAATATTAGATTCTCCAAAAAAATACAGCGTTTCCGTGTTATAGGGTATGCTAGGGTTTTTGGGATCGGTAATTACGAATTCAAAATCATAATTTCAAAATTTAAATTCGCGGATCCAATATGGCGGACAAATTTTTATAAAAATATTAGATTCGTCGAATAAATATTGGATTTTTGTGTAATGAAATATCCTAGGTCTTTAGGTGTCGCCGATTACGAATCTGAAATTATAATTTCAAAATTTACATTCGCGGATCCAATATGGCGGACAAACATTCATAAAAATATTAGATTCTTTAAAAAAATATTGAATTTTCGTGTAAATAAGTATCTTACGGTTTTTGGGATCGCAGATTTCAAATACGAAATCATAATTTCAAAATTTATACCTCCAGTTCCACTAGGGAGTATAAATTTATATTTTATTCGATTCTTCAAAAAAATATTGGATTCAAAATCAGTATCAACTGATTTTGTCAATATTTAATATAATAAAGTGTGTTGAAAATGTGTCGTGATGCTAATTCCATAAATGATTGTGATACATTTGTGGTCAGAAGATTTTCTCTGCATTAAAGATATGAAAAAATACTTACTTTCCGACAGCTCATATTTTGTATGCAAAATAATAGTATTTTTATTAATTAATTAAATTAGTATTAAAAAATAATGAATAAAATTAATTTAATTCAAACGTTTTAAGAATTGAATAATTAATTTCTTTTTATATTGATTTAAAATTTATAAAATATTTGAAGAAATCAAATTTAATTTATAAATATTTAATTGGAATAAATTTTAAATATAAGGTAAAGTTTAAAAAAATTAAATAAATAAAGAAATATTTAAATTGTTTATCAAATGTTAATAAAAATGAATTATTTATACAAAAATTGAATGTTAAAATAATAATAAACATAATATAGTATTGTTGAAAGTTGTTAGGTATGTAAAATTAATTAACATTAATAATTCTATTTTATCAGAAGAATTAACAAATAAAATTTTATATTAATTTGCAAGGAAGATTTTTACGATAATTTTTCCACTGTATATGGTATTTTAATGTATATAATAATAATTATTATTATTCGTAATTTGTTAATCATTATATAAATTAACAATAAATGTAATGTGGAAAAAATGACATAAAATCTTTTTTTCAAATTGATAAAATAATTTCACAAAATCACTTAATAAAATTAATATTATTTTTAGAAAGGCATTTTGAAATAAACTTATAATTAAATTATTATTTTTAAGAGGTTTTAAAATTATTTGCAATAAATGATTATTATAATTTGGAAATGTTTTTCTTATTTTTCAACCCACTTGGTCCAGAAAATTAAAATTTATTTATTCCAGGTTAATAAGCATTTGTTTTTTTTCACATTTTGAGACATGTTTATTCTCCGTTAACCTATTGTTTTTAATTTTTTGTATTTATTAAATAAATATAAAGTGTAAGAAATTAATCTACGGTTATCTGCAGGTCAGTAAAAATTTTCTTATTATTTGCAATATTTAAAAAAATTTTTCGCTTACACCTTAGATTAAACGTTCGTACACATTTGTTTATTTTCTAATGAGTTGATAATTTTTAGTTCACTTAAGTAGTAATACGCAATAATTCAAATGAAATTTTTATTATAATATTTTGTAGTATCGAAACAATTAATAATAGCTGAAATAATTTTTGTAAAAAAAATACTCAAAATTAATTTTTAAAACATTGGTTTGCATGATTTCAGTTTATAAAAAATGGATCAAGAGCAACTTGCTAGTAGCAGTAAAAATTGCATCAAATATAACCTTAACGACGATTTTTCTGACGCAGAGGATGGTAACAACATTTTTATATTAATATAATAAACACAAATTTTTTTAAAACATTTTATAATTTTAAAAACTAAACAAAAAAGAAATTAATTATTTAATTATATTTATAAAAAAATATGAAAAAACATTTACCTTTTTTTTAATTTCAGAATGGAAAATCAGTAACGATCCATTTATATCAACGGGTAGTGATGCATATGGAATGTGTTTTAACGCTTTAGGTATTTAAGATATATATATATATATATATTTCATTTATTAATTTATTACAATAGTTAAAATATAGATAATTTTAAATATTAAAATTTGTTAAAAGGACTACCTTTAATGTAAATAGAAATTTATAGTCTATTTTACAAATGCACACTAAAAAAAGTTCGTTTAATTAAGTAATTGATAATATCATCTTTTAAAACTATTTAATTTCTTAATATATTATAATAATATTAATATTTAATTATAATTAATAATATTAATATATACAAAAGAATATATTCTTTTAATTGAAATAATTTATTTTTGTAGCCAATATAAATTAATTACTGTCCTTTTTATTTGAACAAAACACTTTTTAGGGAGGTTGACATTCGATTTGTCAAGTATAAACTGGAAAATTGACAAATATACATCAATTTTACAATCAGGGACCACTAAAACAAAAATAACAACATGGAAATTAACACAAAGACAGAAATAAAATGAAACTTATTAAACATATAAATAAAAATAAATAATAATTTTTTTTAACAGAAAAAATTACTTCAAAAATTTGCACAAAAATAATGAATAATAATTAAAAATAATAAAGGAATATAAAATTTCAACAGAACAACAGTTCTCGTCTGAGGCACAATTAAAACTGACATCCAAACTCTATACGATTTCTCACAATATCACTTAAAAACAGAAAATAAAAGAAAAACAAGAATAGAAAAATGAGAATTTCCTAAGTAATTTATTTGACTCAATTATGAAAGACTATTATCTTATTTAACACATTTACTTATGTTAAATAATTAAATACTTTGCGTAAAAATAATTTTAATTATTTTAATAAACAAACCTTATTTATTAAAATATAAATTATTTGATTGAAAACATTCATTATTTTGATTTAAATCTTAACTTTTTTAAACCAATATTACAAAGTTTTAAATTAATTAAAGTCATAAATTTATCTGACTACATAATTTTCTTAGAACAAAAATATATTTTCTTTACACAGAAAATTTTTTTCCGTGATATTCGCTAAAATTCTTAAACAAAAACTTTTAAGTAAAGTTATTACTTTTTATTTACCAATAATAAATTATTTAAAACAATTCATTTATTTAACACCAATAATAAATTATTTAAAACAATTCAAATAAATATTTACTTGAATTAAAAAACATGCAGTCTTGAATTAAATAATTGTCATACTTGATTTAACGTAATATTTATTAGGTTGAATTATTCCATTTATTTAATTTAAGTAATTTGTATTTGATACAAATTACTATTTGATACGATAAAATGAAATATTTAGGTTTAGTAAATATTTAGTTGGTTCAAATACAATTACTAAATAATAGACAAGTAAATTATTTACTGGGATAAAATAATTATAATTTCATCCAAGTTATTCTTTTTTCCAGTGCATTGCAATACTTCTATATAACAAAGATTATTTAAATTTTAATAATTTTTTATGTAGAGTACTATATTGACGAAGTAAGTGAAGAAGTATCCTATCAGGATTTAGAAGCAGAAACATGTCCATGTGAAAATTTTCAATGTGAGTAGAAAATTTTTAGCAGTTGTTGATTGCTATTGAATTATACATTAGAATTACTCACAAATTTTTTCTGAAAATTTATATTTATATGAAGTAGGACTTTAGTCAGGGCCTCAGCTGTTTAAAAAAGTGTAAATAAACTCAGTTTTGTAATATTACTTTTTTAAAAAAGTTATTATCAATGAAAGGGATCTTTTATACTATATTCTTAATTTTTTTTTCATATTGAAGTTTGACGAGAATTTACCGACCGAAACCCAAAATAGAGTATTCACTAGATTTAAAATAGGTCTTTTATCATGGATTGGTAGTTTAGCCAATTAAATTTTTTTTAATAAAACATGTTTTTTAGATCACTGTTTGTAAAAAAATTATTAATAATTTTAAAAATTTTATATTAGTTTTTTCTTAATTTATTTTATCATAGGAAATTGTCTAAAATTTCTATAATTCTTTCTCATATGCAATGTTATTCTTAGGTACTGTATTATATTCTATATAATAATCGCAGAACCTATCAAAAAATAATGGATTTTTGTTTGTCAAAATGATTATTTTTAGAAAGTAACGTGTTTCAATACTTTAAATATGTTGATTTTCCTATAAATATATAAACATTTAAAAAACAATTTAATTTTGGTAGAAAATCTAATTTCGCACTCAGGAATAATAATATTTTTTATTTTTTTTAATATTTTTTAAAGCTGATATAGATGATTACGATTTGCTGTCAATGAACGCTTGGGTAGAAAAATCAAAATTTGAATGCTGTCTAGGAATATTAAAATCATCTGAGTTTCTAAAATTTGAACTGTCAAAATTTGTTGTAAAAAATTTACGTCCTCCATCAAATAATGAAATTTTTCAAATAATTAATGCAAATCATAACATTTCGGTCAAAATTCAAAATTTGAAGTATAAATGGGAGCACTTGAAGAGTCACCATTCATATAAAAAATCGAGTTTTGAGGAAGCAGTTTTAAAAAAAATAAAAGAATTATCAATTGGCAAACCAGGTAAATTTTCATCAATTCAATTTTAATATAACACGCTGAAATTATTTTATTAGAGTGACAGAGATTCTTATATTTTTTCAAATGTATCAATAAAATGGTTTTTTCGTTTAATTTGAAAAAAATAATTAATTATTGCTTATAATATTATAAAATTTTACATTAGTTTTAATTTCCCTTAAAGACTCTTTGAAATAGGTTTTCAGAAATATTTCATTTAAAATTATCTGTCCTAATCCACTCAGCACATGATGTTTTCTAAATATTTCATTGAAAGATTTAGTTCTTGAAATATTAATAAAATCAGGGAACAGTCCGTTCATTGCATAAATATTTCATTGAAATATTTTGGAAACTTTCAGCTTCAATGATGCGCAATGGTAGATCTCAGTTTCTGTGGCATGTCTAAAATTTAGCATTAAAATATTTCAAATTTTTCAATAAAAAATTCAGAAAGTATTTAGGAAATATAATTTGCTGCGTGGGAAATATATATTTTTACGTACATTTATATTATATTTATTTTAGATGAAGATAATGAATATCATATTCCAAATCGTACATAAACATTTAATGACAAAATTTTAGTTGTTTCCTAAGAGTACCTCACGAAAAGTAGCTCATGACGAAAATTTCCATAGATTGTAATTTCAAGTATGACATTGTAATTAGTTTTTATTAAAATTTATTAATTACTTTATTATTAATTATTAATAATATTAGATAAAAAATGTTAAATATAGTACTTATTTATTTAGTAATAACTTATATATATATAATTAATGATTGTGACATAAAAAAAGTAATACAAAGTATCTTAAATGTCTGTACTTTAAATACCTATCCTTTAATTTCAAAATTAAACTATTTTCAAAAAATTTTTTTTGAATTTTAACAATTGAAATACCTTCAAAAAACTTAAATTTTCAATAAAATTTTATTATATAAAAAATAATATAATTATCTAATTGTCAAATTACAGAAATTAATAATTGAAATTATTAATATATTTATACCTATAGATACTTTATTATTTTTTGTATAATTTTACACGGAAAAAAATTTTGTGATTACAAAAAATCGTTTAATTAGGCAATTTAGGTTCCTGTAACCAAATTTTGGTTAGCTGAAACAACGTCGTAGAATAATCTCAACCAATCATTTGGTTAGGCTAACAAAATGGTTATGACAACAGCAAAAAAGAAACAAATTCACGAAAATTAAAAAATGTTGAGAAATCTTCTTTCAACAAGAGTTTAAGAGTAGGTAATTCGCAGTTCAGATTTCCAGGTGTGTGGTAAGTTGAATTTAAGCAGACTCGAAAAATAACGCATTTCGGACAAAAATAAAAATATTTTTTGTTTTAAGGGAAGTCATAAACTTTATTTTGACCCACTTAAATTTAAATTATTAAGGATGTAGTCTGGTTAAAAGAGGCCTTTTTTAGAGCTTATTTCAGGATTTTTTTTATTATAAAATAAAATATAATCACACTAAATCTTTTGACTTCCTTTTATCCTCATTATGAAGTGTTGAAAAAAATTTTAATCGATTACTTTTTACTAGAGTTTATTATTTATATTTAATATTAATGTTTATAACAAAAAAAAGGTGGCGCAGGTGATTTACAAAAATCTATCCGACCGATTACTCCGATTTTTTACAGCTTATTCAACACAAGCATGGCTCTGGCCTGTACTAGAACTGTCTCTTTTTTAGAGTTAACAAAAAGTTAAAAATAAAAAAAAGTTATCATTAAATGTAAATGACAATGTCTAGTAAAAAATAATCCATTATAATTTTTATCAAGACTTCATAATGAGAATAAAACGATGTAAAAAGATTTGGTGTGACTAGATTTTATTTTATAATAAAGAAAATCCTGAAATAAGCTTCTAAAAAAAGGCATAAAAAACATACTACCCCCTTAAACGAGGTATTTTTCCTGCATCATTCGGGTTCTAAAAATATATATGGTGGTAAAAACAAAATTTTAAATTTTGACCATTTTAAAATTTATATTTTTAAAGACAATTAATATTTTTTAAAATCCATGCGAGTGATTCTAAAGAATCAATAAAAAGAGTGGAAAAAATTTTCAGAAGAAAAATACTTCAAATGATGAAAGAAGCAAAATATTTCAAATATTAATTTTTTTAAGAAATTAATTTCTAAAAAGGTTACCCAGTGAGCAAAAATCCATGTTCGTTCTAAAAACGTTTTAAGGACGTTTTTAGAACGTTTCATGTCCGCCAAATAATGTTCTGGAACATTTTAAGAACATGGATGTTCAAATAATGTTCTAGAACATTATCTGGCAGACAAAACACAAGCTACAACGAAACGTCGAGAATGCCTGTACCTAAAGAGTCTCCAAAGGTTGCAGTTTAAGTAGTTTAAGACTGAAAAATAGATTATTTTAAGGTTTTATTAATCAACTAATATTGAAAAGAGAAATAATTATCTTTGTTTCTAAAACACAAGCTACAACGAAACGTCGAGAATACCTTTACCTAAAGAGTCTCCAAAAGTTGTAGTTTGTGTAGTTTTAGACGCAAAAATGAATTATTTCAAGGTTTTATAAATCAACTTAAATTGAAAAGAGAAATAATTATCTTTGTTTCTAAAACACAAGCTACAACGAAACGTCGAGAATACCTTTACCTAAAGAGTCTCCAAAAGTAGTAGTTTGTGTAGTTTTAGACGCAAAAATGAATTATTCCTTGGATTTATTAAACAACTAATATTGAAAAGAGAAATAATTATCTTTGTTTCTAAAACACAAGCTACAACGAAACGTCGAGAATACCTTTACCTAAAGAGTCTCCAAAAGTAGTAGTTTGTGTAGTTTTAGACGCAAAAATGAATTATTTCAAGGTTTTAGAAATCAACTTAAATTCAAAAGAGAAATAATTATCTTTGTTTCTAAAACACAAGCTACAACGAAACGTCGAGAATACCTTTACCTAAAGAGTCTCCAAAAGTTGTAGTTTGTGTAGTTTTAGACGCAAAAATGAATTATTTCAAGGTTTTATAAATCAACTTAAATTGAAAAGAGAAATAATTATCTTTGTTTCTAAAACACAAGCTACAACGAAACGTCGAGAATACCTTTACCTAAAGAGTATCCAAAAGTTGTAGTTTGTGTAGTTTTAGACGCAAAAATGAATTATTTCAAGGTTTTATAAATCAACTTAAATTCAAAAGAGAAATAATTATCTTTGTTTCTAAAACACAAGCTACAACGAAACGTCGAGAATACCTTTACCTAAAGAGTCTCCAAAAGTTGTAGTTTGTGTAGTTTTAGATGCAAAAAATAAATTATTCCAAGGTTTTATTAATCAACTAAAATTGAAAAGAAAAATAATTATCTTTGTTTCTAAAACACAAGCTACAACGAAACGTCGAGAATACCTTTACCTAAAGAGTCTCCAAAAGTTGTAGTTTGTGTAGTTTTAGACGCAAAAATGAATTATTTCAAGGTTTTATAAATCAACTTAAATTCAAAAGAGAAATAATTATCTTTGTTTCTCAAACACAAGCTACAACGAAACGTCGAGAATACCTTTACCTAAAGAGTCTCCAAAAGTTGTAGTTTGTGTAGTTTTAGATGCAAGAAATAAATTATTCCTTGGATTTATTAAACAACTAATATTGAAAAGAGAAATAATTATCTTTGTTTCTCAAACACAAGCTACAACGAAACGTCGAGAATACCTTTACCTAAAGAGTCTCCAAAAGTTGTAGTTTGTGTAGTTTTAGACGCAAAAATGAATTATTTCAAAGTTTTATAAATCAACTTAAATTAAAAAGAGAAATAATTTTCTTTGTTTCTAAAACACAAGCTACAACGAAACGTCGAGAATACCTTTACCTAAAGAGTCTCCAAAAGTTGTAGTTTGTGTAGTTTTAGATGCAAAAAATAAATTATTCCTTGGATTTATTAAACAACTAATATTGAAAAGAGAAATAATTATCTTTGTTTCTAAAACACAAGCTACAACGAAACGTCGAGAATACCTTTACCTAAAGAGTCTCCAAAAGTTGTAGTTTGTGTAGTTTTAGACGCAAAAATGAATTATTTCAAGGTTTTATAAATCAACTTAAATTGAAAAGAGAAATAATTTTCTTTGTTTCTAAAACACAGGCTACAACGAAACGTCGAGAATACCTTTACCTAAAGAGTCTCCAAAAGTAGTAGTATGTGTAGTTTTAGACGCAAAAATGAATTATTCCTTGGATTTATTAAACAACTAATATTGAAAAGAGAAATAATTATCTTTGTTTCTAAAACACAAGCTACAACGAAACGTCGAGAATACCTTTACCTAAAGAGTCTCCAAAAGTAGTAGTTTGTGTAGTTTTAGACGCAAAAATGAATTATTCCTTGGATTTATTAAACAACTAATATTGAAAAGAGAAATAATTATCTTTGTTTCTAAAACACAAGCTACAACGAAACGTCGAGAATACCTTTACCTAAAGAGTCTCCAAAAGTAGTAGTTTGTGTAGTTTTAGACGCAAAAATGAATTATTTCAAGGTTTTATAAATCAACTTAAATTCAAAAGAGAAATAATTATCTTTGTTTCTAAAACACAAGCTACAACGAAACGTCGAGAATACCTTTACCTAAAGAGTCTCCAAAAGTTGTAGTTTGTGTAGTTTTAGACGCAAAAATGAATTATTTCAAGGTTTTATAAATCAACTTAAATTGAAAAGAGAAATAATTATCTTTGTTTCTAAAACACAAGCTACAACGAAACGTCGAGAATACCTTTACCTAAAGAGTCTCCAAAAGTTGTAGTTTGTGTAGTTTTAGACGCAAAAATGAATTATTTCAAGGTTTTATAAATCAACTTAAATTCAAAAGAGAAATAATTATCTTTGTTTCTCAAACACAAGCTACAACGAAACGTCGAGAATACCTTTACCTAAAGAGTCTCCAAAAGTTGTAGTTTGTGTAGTTTTAGATGCAAAAAATAAATTATTCTTTGATTTATTAAACAACTAATACTGAAAAGAGAAATAATTATCTTTGTTTCTAAAACACAAGCTACAACGAAACGTCGAGAATACCTTTACCATAGAGTCTCCAAAAGTTGTAGTTTGTGTAGTTTTAGACGCAAAAATGAATTATTTCAAGGTTTTATAAATCAACTTAAATTGAAAAGAGAAATAATTATCTTTGTTTCTAAAACACAAGCTACAACGAAACGTCGAGAATACCTTTACCTAAAGAGTCTCCAAAAGTAGTAGTTTGTGTAGTTTTAGACGCAAAAATGAATTATTCCTTGGATTTATTAAACAACTAATATTGAAAAGAGAAATAATTATCTTTGTTTCTAAAACACAAGCTACAACGAAACGTCGAGAATACCTTTACCTAAAGAGTCTCCAAAAGTAGTAGTTTGTGTAGTTTTAGACGCAAAAATGAATTATTTCAAGGTTTTATAAATCAACTTAAATTCAAAAGAGAAATAATTATCTTTGTTTCTAAAACACAAGCTACAACGAAACGTCGAGAATACCTTTACCTAAAGAGTCTCCAAAAGTTGTAGTTTGTGTAGTTTTAGACGCAAAAATGAATTATTTCAAGGTTTTATAAATCAACTTAAATTGAAAAGAGAAATAATTATCTTTGTTTCTAAAACACAAGCTACAACGAAACGTCGAGAATACCTTTACCTAAAGAGTCTCCAAAAGTTGTAGTTTGTGTAGTTTTAGACGCAAAAATGAATTATTTCAAGGTTTTATAAATCAACTTAAATTGAAAAGAGAAATAATTATCTTTGTTTCTAAAACACAAGCTACAACGAAACGTCGAGAATACCTTTACCTAAAGAGTCTCCAAAAGTAGTAGTTTGTGTAGTATTAGACGCAAAAATGAATTATTCCTTGGATTTATTAAACAACTAATATTGAAAAGAGAAATAATTATCTTTGTTTCTAAAACACAAGCTACAACGAAACGTCGAGAATACCTTTACCTAAAGAGTCTCCAAAAGTTGTAGTTTGTGTAGTTTTAGACGCAAAAATGAATTATTTCAAGGTTTTATAAATCAACTTAAATTCAAAAGAGAAATAATTATCTTTGTTTCTCAAACACAAGCTACAACGAAACGTCGAGAATACCTTTACCTAAAGAGTCTCCAAAAGTTGTAGTTCGTGTAGTTTTAGATGCAAAAAATAAATTATTCCTTGGATTTATTAAACAACTAATATTGAAAAGAGAAATAATTATCTTTGTTTCTAAAACACAAGCTACAACGAAACGTCGAGAATACCTTTACCTAAAGAGTCTCCAAAAGTTGTAGTTTGTGTAGTTTTAGATGCAAAAAATAAATTATTCCTTTGATTTATTAAAGAACTAATACTGAAAAGAGAAATAATTATCTTTGTTTCTAAAACACAAGCTACAACGAAACGTCGAGAATACCTTTACCTAAAGAGTCTCCAAAAGTTGTAGTTTGTGTAGTTTTAGACGCAAAAATGAATTATTTCAAGGTTTTATAAATCAACTTAAATTGAAAAGAGAAATAATTATCTTTGTTTCTAAAACACAAGCTACAACGAAACGTCGAGAATACCTTTACCATAGAGTCTCCAAAAGTTGTAGTTTGTGTAGTTTTAGACGCAAAAATGAATTATTTCAAGGTTTTATAAATCAACTTAAATTGAAAAGAGAAATAATTATCTTTGTTTCTAAAACACAAGCTACAACGAAACGTCGAGAATACCTTTACCTAAAGAGTCTCCAAAAGTTGTAGTTTGTGTAGTTTTAGATGCAAAAAATAAATTATTCCTTGGATTTATTAAACAACTAATATTGAAAAGAGAAATAATTATCTTTGTTTCTAAAACACAAGCTACAACGAAACGTCGAGAATACCTTTACCTAAAGAGTCTCCAAAAGTTGTAGTTTGTGTAGTTTTAGACGCAAAAATGAATTATTTCAAGGTTTTATAAATCAACTTAAATTGAAAAGAGAAATAATTTTCTTTGTTTCTAAAACACAAGCTACAACGAAACGTCGAGAATACCTTTACCTAAAGAGTCTCCAAAAGTTGTAGTTTGTGTAGTTTTAGACGCAAAAATGAATTATTTCAAGGTTTTATAAATCAACTTAAATTGAAAAGAGAAATAATTATCTTTGTTTCTAAAACACAAGCTACAACGAAACGTCGAGAATACCTTTACCTAAAGAGTCTCCAAAAGTTGTAGTTTGTGTAGTTTTAGACGCAAAAATGAATTATTTCAAGGTTTTATAAATCAACTTAAATTCAAAAGAGAAATAATTATCTTTGTTTCTCAAACACAAGCTACAACGAAACGTCGAGAATACCTTTACCTAAAGAGTCTCCAAAAGTTGTAGTTTGTGTAGTTTTAGATGCAAAAAATAAATTATTCCTTGGATTTATTAAACAACTAATATTGAAAAGAGAAATAATTATCTTTGTTTCTAAAACACAAGCTACAACGAAACGTCGAGAATACCTTTACCTAAAGAGTCTCCAAAAGTTGTAGTTTGTGTAGTTTTAGATGCAAAAAATAAATTATTCCAAGGTTTTATTAATCAACTAAAATTGAAAAGAAAAATAATTATCTTTGTTTCTAAAACACAAGCTACAACGAAACGTCGAGAATACCTTTACCTAAAGAGTCTCCAAAAGTTGTAGTTTGTGTAGTTTTAGACGCAAAAATGAATTATTTCAAGGTTTTATAAATCAACTTAAATTCAAAAGAGAAATAATTATCTTTGTTTCTCAAACACAAGCTACAACGAAACGTCGAGAATACCTTTACCTAAAGAGTCTCCAAAAGTTGTAGTTTGTGTAGTTTTAGATGCAAGAAATAAATTATTCCTTGGATTTATTAAACAACTAATATTGAAAAGAGAAATAATTATCTTTGTTTCTCAAACACAAGCTACAACGAAACGTCGAGAATACCTTTACCTAAAGAGTCTCCAAAAGTTGTAGTTTGTGTAGTTTTAGACGCAAAAATGAATTATTTCAAAGTTTTATAAATCAACTTAAATTAAAAAGAGAAATAATTTTCTTTGTTTCTAAAACACAAGCTACAACGAAACGTCGAGAATACCTTTACCTAAAGAGTCTCCAAAAGTTGTAGTTTGTGTAGTTTTAGATGCAAAAAATAAATTATTCCAAGGTTTTATTAATCAACTAAAATTGAAAAGAAAAATAATTATCTTCGTTTCTAAAACACAAGCTACAACGAAACGTCGAGAATACCTTTACCTAAAGAGTCTCCAAAAGTTGTAGTTTGTGTAGTTTTAGATGCAAGAAATAAATTATTCCTTGGATTTATTAAACAACTAATATTGAAAAGAGAAATAATTATCTTTGTTTCTAAAACACAAGCTACAACGAAACGTCGAGAATACCTTTACCTAAAGAGTCTCCAAATGTTGTAGTTTGTGTAGTTTTAGACGCAAAAATGAATTATTTCAAGGTTTTATAAATCAACTTAAATTAAAAAGAGAAATAATTATCTTTGTTTCTAAAACACAGGCTACAACGAAACGTCGAGAATACCTTTACCATAGAGTCTCCAAAAGTTGTAGTTTGTGTAGTTTTAGATGCAAAAAATAAATTATTCCTTGGATTTATTAAACAACTAATATTGAAAAGAGAAATAATTATCTTTGTTTCTAAAACACAAGCTACAACGAAACGTCGAGAATACCTTTACCTAAAGAGTCTCCAAAAGTTGTAGTTTGTGTAGTTTTAGATGCAAAAAATAAATTATTCCTTTGATTTATTAAACAACTAATACTGAAAAGAGAAATAATTATCTTTGTTTCTAAAACACAAGCTACAACGAAACGTCGAGAATACCTTTACCTAAAGAGTCTCCAAAAGTTGTAGTTTGTGTAGTTTTAGACGCAAAAATGAATTATTTCAAGGTTTTATAAATCAACTTAAATTGAAAAGAGAAATAATTATCTTTGTTTCTAAAACACAAGCTACAACGAAACGTCGAGAATACCTTTACCTAAAGAGTCTCCAAAAGTTGTAGTTTGTGTAGTTTTAGACGCAAAAATGAATTATTTCAAGGTTTTATAAATCAACTTAAATTGAAAAGAGAAATAATTATCTTTGTTTCTAAAACACAAGCTACAACGAAACGTCGAGAATACCTTTACCTAAAGAGTCTCCAAAAGTTGTAGTTTGTGTAGTTTTAGACGCAAAAATGAATTATTTCAAGGTTTTATAAATCAACTTAAATTCAAAAGAGAAATAATTATCTTTGTTTCTCAAACACAAGCTACAACGAAACGTCGAGAATACCTTTACCATAGAGCCTCCAAAAGTTGTAGTTTGTGTAGTTTTAGACACAAAAATGAATTATTTCAAGGTTTTATTAATCAACTAGAATTAAAAAGGGAAATTATTATCATTGTTTCTAATACACAAACTACAGCGTAACGTCGAGAATACCTTTACCTAAAGAGTCTCCAAAAGTTGTAGTTTGTGTAGTTTTAGATGCAAAAAATAAATTATTCCAAGGTTTTATTAATCAACTAAAATTGAAAAGAAAAATAATTATCTTTGTTTCTAAAACACAAGCTACAACGAAACGTCGAGAATACCTTTACCTAAAGAGTCTCCAAAAGTTGTAGTTTGTGTAGTTTTAGACGCAAAAATGAATTATTTCAAGGTTTTATAAATCAACTTAAATTCAAAAGAGAAATAATTATCTTTGTTTCTCAAACACAAGCTACAACGAAACGTCGAGAATACCTTTACCTAAAGAGTCTCCAAAAGTTGTAGTTTGTGTAGTTTTAGACGCAAAAATGAATTATTTCAAAGTTTTATAAATCAACTTAAATTGAAAAGAGAAATAATTTTCTTTGTTTCTAAAACACAAGCTACAACGAAACGTCGAGAATACCTTTACCTAAAGAGTCTCCAAAAGTTGTAGTTTGTGTAGTTTTAGATGCAAAAAATAAATTATTCCTTGGATTTATTAAACAACTAATATTGAAAAGAGAAATAATTATCTTTGTTTCTAAAACACAAGCTACAACGAAACGTCGAGAATACCTTTACCTAAAGAGTCTCCAAAAGTTGTAGTTCGTGTAGTTTTAGACGCAAAAATGAATTATTTCAAGGTTTTATAAATCAACTTAAATTGAAAAGAGAAATAATTATCTTTGTTTCTAAAACACAAGCTACAACGAAACGTCGAGAATACCTTTACCTAAAGAGTCTCCAAAAGTTGTAGTTTGTGTAGTTTTAGATGCAAAAAATAAATTATTCCTTGGATTTATTAAACAACTAATATTGAAAAGAGAAATAATTATCTTTGTTTCTAAAACACAGGCTACAACGAAACGTCGAGAATACCTTTACCTAAAGAGTCTCCAAAAGTTGTAGTTTGTGTAGTTTTAGACGCAAAAATGAATTATTTCAATGTTTTATAAATCAACTTAAATTGAAAAGAGAAATAATTTTCTTTGTTTCTAAAACACAGGCTACAACGAAACGTCGAGAATACCTTTACCATAGAGTCTCCAAAAGTTGTAGTTTGTGTAGTTTTAGACGCAAAAATGAATTTCTTCAAGGTTTTATAAATCAACTTAAATTGAAAAGAGAAATAATTATCTTTGTTTCTAAAACACAAGCTACAACGAAACGTCGAGAATACCTTTACCTAAAGAGTCTCCAAAAGTAGTAGTTTGTGTAGTTTTAGACGCAAAAATGAATTATTTCAAGGTTTTATAAATCAACTTAAATTGAAAAGAGAAATAATTATCTTTGTTTCTAAAACACAAGCTACAACGAAACGTCGAGAATACCTTTACCTAAAGAGTCTCCAAAAGTTGTAGTTTGTGTAGTTTTAGACGCAAAAATGAATTATTCCTTGGATTTATTAAACAACTAATATTGAAAAGAGAAATAATTATCTTTGTTTCTAAAACACAAGCTACAACGAAACGTCGAGAATACCTTTACCTAAAGAGTCTCCAAAAGTTGTAGTTTGTGTAGTTTTAGATGCAAAAAATAAATTATTCCAAGGTTTTATTAATCAACTAAAATTGAAAAGAAAAATAATTATCTTCGTTTCTAAAACACAAGCTACAACGAAACGTCGAGAATACCTTTACCTAAAGAGTCTCCAAAAGTTGTAGTTTGTGTAGTTTTAGACGCAAAAATGAATTTTTTCAAGGTTTTATAAATCAACTTAAATTGAAAAGAGAAATAATTTTCTTTGTTTCTAAAACACAGGCTACAACGAAACGTCGAGAATACCTTTACCATAGAGTCTCCAAAAGTTGTAGTTTGTGTAGTTTTAGACGCAAAAATGAATTATTTCAAAGTTTTATAAATCAACTTAAATTGAAAAGAGAAATAATTTTCTTTGTTTCTAAAACACAAGCTACAACGAAACGTCGAGAATACCTTTACCTAAAGAGTCTCCAAAAGTTGTAGTTTGTGTAGTTTTAGATGCAAAAAATAAATTATTCCTTGGATTTATTAAACAACTAATATTGAAAAGAGAAATAATTATCTTTGTTTCTAAAACACAAGCTACAACGAAACGTCGAGAATACCTTTACCTAAAGAGTCTCCAAAAGTTGTAGTTTGTGTAGTTTTAGACGCAAAAATGAATTATTTCAAGGTTTTATAAATCAACTTAAATTGAAAAGAGAAATAATTATCTTTGTTTCTAAAACACAAGCTACAACGAAACGTCGAGAATACCTTTACCTAAAGAGTCTCCAAAAGTTGTAGTTTGTGTAGTTTTAGATGCAAAAAATAAATTATTCCTTGGATTTATTAAACAACTAATATTGAAAAGAGAAATAATTATCTTTGTTTCTAAAACACAGGCTACAACGAAACGTCGAGAATACCTTTACCTAAAGAGTCTCCTAAAGTTGTAGTTTGTGTAGTTTTAGACGCAAAAATGAATTATTTCAATGTTTTATAAATCAACTTAAATTGAAAAGAGAAATAATTTTCTTTGTTTCTAAAACACAGGCTACAACGAAACGTCGAGAATACCTTTACCATAGAGTCTCCAAAAGTTGTAGTTTGTGTAGTTTTAGACGCAAAAATGAATTTTTTCAAGGTTTTATAAATCAACTTAAATTGAAAAGAGAAATAATTTTCTTTGTTTCTAAAACACAGGCTACAACGAAACGTCGAGAATACCTTTACCATAGAGTCTCCAAAAGTTGTAGTTTGTGTAGTTTTAGACGCAAAAATGAATTTTTTCAAGGTTTTATAAATCAACTTAAATTGAAAAGAGAAATAATTATCTTTGTTTCTAAAACACAAGCTACAACGAAACGTCGAGAATACCTTTACCTAAAGAGTCTCCAAAAGTTGTAGTTTGTGTAGTTTTAGACGCAAAAATGAATTTTTTCAAGGTTTTATAAATCAACTTAAATTGAAAAGAGAAATAATTTTCTTTGTTTCTAAAACACAGGCTACAACGATACGTCGAGAATACCTTAACCTAAAGAGTCTCCAAAAGTTGTAGTTTGTGTAGTTTTAGACGCAAAAATGAATTATTCCTTGGATTTATTAAACAACTAATATTGAAAAGAGAAATAATTATCTTTGTTTCTAAAACACAAGCTACAACGAAACGTCGAGAATACCTTTACCTAAAGAGTCTCCAAAAGTTGTAGTTTGTGTAGTTTTAGATGCAAAAAATAAATTATTCCAAGGTTTTATTAATCAACTAAAATTGAAAAGAAAAATAATTATCTTCGTTTCTAAAACACAAGCTACAACGAAACGTCGAGAATACCTTTACCTAAAGAGTCTCCAAAAGTTGTAGTTTGTGTAGTTTAAGACGCAAAAATGAATTATTCCTTGGATTTATTAAACAACTAATATTGAAAAGAGAAATAATTATCTTTGTTTCTAAAACACAAGCTACAACGAAACGTCGAGAATACCTTTACCATAGAGTCTCCAAAAGTTGTAGTTTGTGTAGTTTTAGACGCAAAAATGAATTATTTCAAGGTTTTATAAATCAACTTAAATTCAAAAGAGAAATAATTATCTTTGTTTCTAAAACACAGGCTACAACGAAACGTCGAGAATACCTTTACCTAAAGAGTCTCCAAAAGTTGTAGTTTGTGTAGTTTTAGATGCAAAAAATAAATTATTCCAAGGTTTTATTAATCAACTAAAATTGAAAAGAAAAATAATTATCTTCGTTTCTAAAACACAAGCTACAACGAAACGTCGAGAATACCTTTACCTAAAGAGTCTCCAAAAGTTGTAGTTTGTGTAGTTTTAGACGCAAAAATGAATTTTTTCAAGGTTTTATAAATCAACTTAAATTGAAAAGAGAAATAATTTTCTTTGTTTCTAAAACACAGGCTACAACGAAACGTCGAGAATACCTTTACCATAGAGTCTCCAAAAGTTGTAGTTTGTGTAGTTTTAGACGCAAAAATGAATTATTTCAATGTTTTATAAATCAACTTAAATTGAAAAGAGAAATAATTATCTTTGTTTCTAAAACACAAGCTACAACGAAACGTCGAGAATACCTTTACCTAAAGAGTCTCCAAAAGTTGTAGTTTGTGTAGTTTTAGATGCAAAAAATAAATTATTCCAAGGTTTTATTAATCAACTAAAATTGAAAAGAAAAATAATTATCTTCGTTTCTAAAACACAAGCTACAACGAAACGTCGAGAATACCTTTACCTAAAGAGTCTCCAAAAGTTGTAGTTTGTGTAGTTTTAGACGCAAAAATGAATTATTCCTTGGATTTATTAAACAACTAATATTGAAAAGAGAAATAATTATCTTTGTTTCTAAAACACAAGCTACAACGAAACGTCGAGAATACCTTTACCTAAAGAGTCTCCAAAAGTAGTAGTTTGTGTAGTTTTAGACGCAAAAATGAATTATTCCTTGGATTTATTAAACAACTAATATTGAAAAGAGAAATAATTATCTTTGTTTCTAAAACACAAGCTACAACGAAACGTCGAGAATACCTTTACCTAAAGAGTCTCCAAAAGTTGTAGTTTGTGTAGTTTTAGACGCAAAAATGAATTATTTCAAGGTTTTATAAATCAACTTAAATTGAAAAGAGAAATAATTATCTTTGTTTTTAAAACACAGGCTACAACGAAACGTCGAGAATACCTTTACCTAAAGAGTCTCCAAAAGTTGTAGTTTGTGTAGTTTTAGATGCAAAAAATAAATTATTCCTTGGATTTATTAATCAACTAAAATTGAAAAGAAAAATAATTATCTTTGTTTCTAAAACACAAGCTACAACGAAACGTCGAGAATACCTTTACCTAAAGAGTCTCCAAAAGATGTAGTTTGTGTAGTTTTAGACGCAAAAATGAATTATTTCAAGGTTTTATAAATCAACTTAAATTGAAAAGAGAAATAATTATCTTTGTTTTTAAAACACAAGCTACAACGAAACGTCGAGAATACCTTTACCTAAAGAGTCTCCAAAAGTTGTAGTTTGTGTAGTTTTAGACGCAAAAATGAATTATTTCAAGGTTTTATAAATCAACTTAAATTGAAAAGAGAAATAATTATCTTTGTTTTTAAAACACAGGCTACAACGAAACGTCGAGAATACCTTTACCTAAAGAGTCTCCAAAAGTTGTAGTTTGTGTAGTTTTAGATGCAAAAAATAAATTATTCCTTGGATTTATTAATCAACTAAAATTGAAAAGAAAAATAATTATCTTTGTTTCTAAAACACAAGCTACAACGAAACGTCGAGAATACCTTTACCTAAAGAGTCTCCAAAAGATGTAGTTTGTGTAGTTTTAGATGCAAAAAATAAATTATTCCTTGGATTTATTAAACAACTAATATTGAAAAGAGAAACAATTATCTTTGTTTTTAAAACACAAGCTACAACGAAACGTCGAGAATACCTTTACCTAAAGAGTCTCCAAAAGTTGTAGTTTGTGTAGTTTTAGACGCAAAAATGAATTATTTCAAGGTTTTATAAATCAACTTAAATTGAAAAGAGAAATAATTATCTTTGTTTTTAAAACACAAGCTACAACGAAACGTCGAGAATACCTTTACCTAAAGAGTCTCCAAAAGTAGTAGTTTGTGTAGTTTTAGACGCAAAAATGAATTATTCCTTGGATTTATTAAACAACTAATATTGAAAAGAGAAATAATTATCTTTGTTTCTAAAACACAAGCTACAACGAAACGTCGAGAATACCTTTACCTAAAGAGTCTCCAAAAGTTGTAGTTTGTGTAGTTTTAGACGCAAAAATGAATTATTTCAAGGTTTTATAAATCAACTTAAATTGAAAAGAGAAATAATTATCTTTGTTTTTAAAACACAAGCTACAACGAAACGTCGAGAATACCTTTACCTAAAGAGTCTCCAAAAGTTGTAGTTTGTGTAGTTTTAGATGCAAAAAATAAATTATTCCTTGGATTTATTAAACAACTAATATTGAAAAGAGAAATAATTATCTTTGTTTCTAAAACACAAGCTACAACGAAACGTCGAGAATACCTTTACCTAAAGAGTCTTCAAATGTTGTAGTTTGTGTAGTTTTAGACGCAAAAATGAATTATTTCAAGGTTTTATAAATCAACTTAAATTGAAAAGAGAAATAATTATCTTTGTTTCTAAAACACAGGCTACAACGAAACGTCGAGAATACCTTTACCTAAAGAGTCTCCAAAAGTTGTAGTTTGTGTAGTTTTAGATGCAAAAAATAAATTATTCCTTGGATTTATTAAACAACTAATATTGAAAAGAGAAACAATTATCTTTGTTTTTAAATTACAAGCTACAACGAAACGTCGAGAATACCTTTACCTAAAGAGTCTCCAAAAGTTGTAGTTTGTGTAGTTTTAGACGCAAAAATGAATTATTTCAAGGTTTTATAAATCAACTTAAATTGAAAAGAGAAATAATTATCTTTGTTTTTAAAACACAAGCTACAACGAAACGTCGAGAATACCTTTACCTAAAGAGTCTCCAAAAGTTGTAGTTTGTGTAGTTTTAGATGCAAAAAATAAATTATGTCTTGGATTTATTAAACAACTAATATTGAAAAGAGAAATAATTATCTTTGTTTCTAAAACACAAGCTACAACAAAACGTCGAGAATACCTTTACCTAAATAGTCTTCAAATGTTGTAGTTTGTGTAGTTTTAGACGCAAAAATGAATTATTTCAAGGTTTTATAAATCAACTTAAATTCAAAAGAGAAATAATTATCTTTGTTTCTAAAACACAAGCTACAACGAAACGTCGAGAATACCTTTACCTAAAGAGTCTCCAAAAGTTGTAGTTTGTGTAGTTTTAGACGCAAAAATGAATTATTTCAAGGTTTTATAAATCAACTTAAATTGAAAAGAGAAATAATTTTCTTTGTTTCTAAAACACAGGCTACAACGAAACGTCGAGAATACCTTTACCATAGAGTCTCCAAAAGTTGTAGTTTGTGTAGTTTTAGACGCAAAAATGAATTATTTCAATGTTTTATAAATCAACTTAAATTGAAAAGAGAAATAATTATCTTTGTTTCTAAAACACAAGCTACAACGAAACGTCGAGAATACCTTTACCTAAAGAGTCTCCAAAAGTAGTAGTTTGTGTAGTTTTAGACGCAAAAATGAATTATTTCAAGGTTTTATAAATCAACTTAAATTGAAAAGAGAAATAATTTTCTTTGTTTCTAAAACACAGGCTACAACGAAACGTCGAGAATACCTTTACCTAAAGAGTCTCCAAAAGTAGTAGTATGTGTAGTTTTAGACGCAAAAATGAATTATTCCTTGGATTTATTAAACAACTAATATTGAAAAGAGAAATAATTATCTTTGTTTCTAAAACACAAGCTACAACGAAACGTCGAGAATACCTTTACCTAAAGAGTCTCCAAAAGTTGTAGTTTGTGTAGTTTTAGATGCAAAAAATAAATTATTCCAAGGTTTTATTAATCAACTAAAATTGAAAAGAAAAATAATTATCTTCGTTTCTAAAACACAAGCTACAACGAAACGTCGAGAATACCTTTACCTAAAGAGTCTCCAAAAGTTGTAGTTTGTGTAGTTTTAGACGCAAAAATGAATTATTCCTTGGATTTATTAAACAACTAATATTGAAAAGAGAAATAATTATCTTTGTTTCTAAAACACAAGCTACAACGAAACGTCGAGAATACCTTTACCTAAAGAGTCTCCAAAAGTAGTAGTTTGTGTAGTTTTAGACGCAAAAATGAATTATTCCTTGGATTTATTAAACAACTAATATTGAAAAGAGAAATAATTATCTTTGTTTCTAAAACACAAGCTACAACGAAACGTCGAGAATACCTTTACCTAAAGAGTCTCCAAAAGTTGTAGTTTGTGTAGTTTTAGACGCAAAAATGAATTATTTCAAGGTTTTATAAATCAACTTAAATTGAAAAGAGAAATAATTATCTTTGTTTTTAAAACACAAGCTACAACGAAACGTCGAGAATACCTTTACCTAAAGAGTCTCCAAAAGTTGTAGTTTGTGTAGTTTTAGATGCAAAAAATAAATTATTCCTTGGATTTATTAAACAACTAATATTGAAAAGAGAAATAATTATCTTTGTTTCTAAAACACAAGCTACAACGAAACGTCGAGAATACCTTTACCTAAAGAGTTTTCAAATGTTGTAGTTTGTGTAGTTTTAGACGCAAAAATGAATTATTTCAAGGTTTTATAAATCAACTTAAATTGAAAAGAGAAATAATTATCTTTGTTTCTAAAACACAGGCTACAACGAAACGTCGAGAATACCTTTACCTAAAGAGTCTCCAAAAGTTGTAGTTTGTGTAGTTTTAGATGCAAAAAATAAATTATTCCTTGGATTTATTAAACAACTAATATTGAAAAGAGAAACAATTATCTTTGCTTTTAAATCACAAGCTACAACGAAACGTCGAGAATACCTTTACCTAAAGAGTCTCCAAAAGTTGTAGTATGTGTAGTTTTAGACGCAAAAATGAATTATTTCAAGGTTTTATAAATCAACTTAAATTGAAAAGAGAAATAATTATCTTTGTTTCTAAAACACAGGCTACAACGAAACGTCGAGAATACCTTTACCTAAAGAGTCTCCAAAAGTTGTAGTTTGTGTAGTTTTAGATGCAAAAAATAAATTATTCCTTGGATTTATTAAACAACTAATATTGAAAAGAGAAACAATTATCTTTGTTTTTAAATTACAAGCTACAACGAAACGTCGAGAATACCTTTACCTAAAGAGTCTCCAAAAGTTGTAGTTTGTGTAGTTTTAGACGCAAAAATGAATTATTTCAAGGTTTTATAAATCAACTTAAATTGAAAAGAGAAATAATTATCTTTGTTTTTAAAACACAAGCTACAACGAAACGTCGAGAATACCTTTACCTAAAGAGTCTCCAAAAGTTGTAGTTTGTGTAGTTTTAGATGCAAAAAATAAATTATGTCTTGGATTTATTAAACAACTAATATTGAAAAGAGAAATAATTATCTTTGTTTCTAAAACACAAGCTACAACAAAACGTCGAGAATACCTTTACCTAAATAGTCTTCAAATGTTGTAGTTTGTGTAGTTTTAGACGCAAAAATGAATTATTTCAAGGTTTTATAAATCAACTTAAATTCAAAAGAGAAATAATTATCTTTGTTTCTAAAACACAAGCTACAACGAAACGTCGAGAATACCTTTACCTAAAGAGTCTCCAAAAGTTGTAGTTTGTGTAGTTTTAGACGCAAAAATGAATTATTTCAAGGTTTTATAAATCAACTTAAATTGAAAAGAGAAATAATTTTCTTTGTTTCTAAAACACAGGCTACAACGAAACGTCGAGAATACCTTTACCATAAAGTCTCCAAAAGTTGTAGTTTGTGTAGTTTTAGACGCAAAAATGAATTATTTCAATGTTTTATAAATCAACTTAAATTGAAAAGAGAAATAATTATCTTTGTTTCTAAAACACAAGCTCGAACGAAACGTCGAGAATACCTTTACCTAAAGAGTCTCCAAAAGTTGTAGTTTGTGTAGTTTTAGACGCAAAAATGAATTATTTCAAGGTTTTATAAATCAACTTAAATTGAAAAGAGAAATAATTTTCTTTGTTTCTAAAACACAGGCTACAACGAAACGTCGAGAATACCTTTACCTAAATAGTCTCCAAAAGTAGTAGTATGTGTAGTTTTAGACGCAAAAATGAATTATTCCTTGGATTTATTAAACAACTAATATTGAAAAGAGAAATAATTATCTTTGTTTCTAAAACACAAGCTACAACGAAACGTCGAGAATACCTTTACCTAAAGAGTCTCCAAAAGTTGTAGTTTGTGTAGTTTTAGATGCAAAAAATAAATTATTCCAAGGTTTTATTAATCAACTAAAATTGAAAAGAAAAATAATTATCTTCGTTTCTAAAACACAAGCTACAACGAAACGTCGAGAATACCTTTACCTAAAGAGTCTCCAAAAGTTGTAGTTTGTGTAGTTTTAGACGCAAAAATGAATTATTCCTTGGATTTATTAAACAACTAATATTGAAAAGAGAAATAATTATCTTTGTTTCTAAAACACAAGCTACAACGAAACGTCGAGAATACCTTTACCTAAAGAGTCTCCAAAAGTAGTAGTTTGTGTAGTTTTAGACGCAAAAATGAATTATTCCTTGGATTTATTAAACAACTAATATTGAAAAGAGAAATAATTATCTTTGTTTCTAAAACACAAGCTACAACGAAACGTCGAGAATACCTTTACCTAAAGAGTCTCCAAAAGTTGTAGTTTGTGTAGTTTTAGACGCAAAAATGAATTATTTCAAGGTTTTATAAATCAACTTAAATTGAAAAGAGAAATAATTATCTTTGTTTTTAAAACACAAGCTACAACGAAACGTCGAGAATACCTTTACCTAAAGAGTCTCCAAAAGTTGTAGTTTGTGTAGTTTTAGATGCAAAAAATAAATTATTCCTTGGATTTATTAAACAACTAATATTGAAAAGAGAAATAATTATCTTTGTTTCTAAAACACAAGCTACAACGAAACGTCGAGAATACCTTTACCTAAAGAGTTTTCAAATGTTGTAGTTTGTGTAGTTTTAGACGCAAAAATGAATTATTTCAAGGTTTTATAAATCAACTTAAATTGAAAAGAGAAATAATTATCTTTGTTTCTAAAACACAGGCTACAACGAAACGTCGAGAATACCTTTACCTAAAGAGTCTCCAAAAGTTGTAGTTTGTGTAGTTTTAGATGCAAAAAATAAATTATTCCTTGGATTTATTAAACAACTAATATTGAAAAGAGAAACAATTATCTTTGTTTTTAAATCACAAGCTACAACGAAACGTCGAGAATACCTTTACCTAAAGAGTCTCCAAAAGTTGTAGTTTGTGTAGTTTTAGACGCAAAAATGAATTATTTCAAGGTTTTATAAATCAACTTAAATTGAAAAGAGAAATAATTATCTTTGTTTTTAAAACACAAGCTACAACGAAACGTCGAGAATACCTTTACCTAAAGAGTCTCCAAAAGTTGTAGTTTGTGTAGTTTTAGATGCAAAAAATAAATTATGTCTTGGATTTATTAAACAACTAATATTGAAAAGAGAAATAATTATCTTTGTTTCTAAAACACAAGCTACAACAAAACGTCGAGAATACCTTTACCTAAATAGTCTCCAAAAGTTGTAGTTTGTGTAGTTTTAGACCCCAAAATGAAACTAATATTGAAAAGTGAAGTAATTATCTTTGTTTCTAAAACCCAAGCTGCAACAAAACGTTGAGAATACCTTCAGCTGAAGAGTCTCGAAAGTTTATAGTTTTTGTAGTTTTAGGTGCATAAATGATCATTCTGAAGTTTAATTATGCAATAAAAATTTGATAATATCTTTTCTTAAATTGTCTATTTAAAATTACACATAGTTTCAATCATATCACTTGTGATAACATTTGTAAATTAAGCTGCATAGATTAAATATTTATTAACACTTACCTTTGAAAGCATACAATTATTTTTGAGATTTAATTTGCACTGCACTAACAGTATTCTGAAATATGAGAAATGTAATCAAAAACGCGTATAAATAAAATCTTTTTCATATTTAATTTCTAATATGCACAACATGTTAATCTAATATGTATTTGAAAATCAAATTTTATTATTCGTAATACGTGAAATTGAAAAATAAAATAAAACATTGAAGAAGTAACTTCGTTTTTCAATTAAAGTTATCGCGCATCAATCCACAGCATTTTATTTTTTGATTAAATAAAATTACCAACCTGTGTTCGTTTAACATGTAAAAAAATGACATGACTTTTACGCATTAATTAACATCATAGACAGTTACTCTGGACTTTTACATTTGTGAACGCGTAAATACCAAAATATGTTTCAAAAGCCTCTTTTTCCAAAAATTTTTTTAACAAAATATTTTTGAGAAAGGATTATAAACAATTAATTTTTAAAACTAAAATTTTAAAAAAAAATTTAATAAAAACAAATTTTAGAGAGAAAATTTTAGAAAATGTAAAATTAAAAAAATGACCCAAAAAAAATTTTACAAAAAGAAATTGATTTCAAAAACATTTTCTAAGCAAAAAAAAAATTAATGAAAAAAGATAAAAAAAATAAATTTTAGATACAAAAGTTATTAAAAAAATTTAGGAAAAAAGATAAAAAAAAAAAAAAAAAATTTAAAAAAAAAAAAAAAAAAAAAAAAAAAAAAAAAAATAAAAAAAAAAAAAAAAATTACAAAAAAAAAATCAAAGAAAAATTTTGTTTTATGAAAAAAAATTTCATGAAAGAAAAAAAATATAATTACAAAAAAAAGAAATGTTTTTTTAGAGACTGATTTTTCTCTTTATATAACAATTTTTTTTTGTGTCTAATTTGTATTGTCTCAAATAGTTAAATTTTCAAGTGAATATTACATTTTAATAGGTAAATATATTTTATTCTTGGTTTAGTGTAAGTACAAAATGTTTTTAGTATTACAGTAATCGATATATATACCTTGTTTCTGTTCAATTTATTAATATTTCGTTGCCAACTTTCGCAATTTCTTTTTCGTTTTCTACCATTATAAGACACAACATCACTATTCATATTTTATAAATAAGAATTATTTATTAATTAATAATATGTCACGAAAAAAATCAGGTTTAAATTTTCCTTTAAAAAAATAATTTTTCTTCCAAATACAAAAACACAGTAGCTAATTTGAGCTGCTAAAACACTTTTTGTCTATGATGTATATATTTGTGTTTGTAAACATTAGCTATAGATCGATCGCTGCATTCCACACGCAAGAGTCCAAATTCACGCGTTAGAATTTTGATCCGCGCGGTGATTTTTAAACGTTGATAACTTTTTTTCTATTCATCCGATTGCTATATAACTTTCCAGAAAACTTCTTTGTAACTAAATGAAAAACTTTCTCACTGGAAGTTTGTTGCTGCCCAAAATTCGCCAGATAAACGAAGCGCTCAAAGTTCGCAGTACACAGTTTTTGCATTGTTTTGGGAAAAAATTAATAACTTTTTTGTTTATAAAGATATTTGCATTTTTTCTGGTTGTTTTATTTTCAGAACAATGCAATCTACAACGTCCATTTTGAATTTTTTGAAAATTCATTAAATTGAGCAAATTATCACGAGTTGAAGTAAAAAAAGAATGAAATTTTATACTTTTTAAAAAATTGGTTTTTCTTATTTATTAAGAAAACTATAAATTTTAGAAATTTTTCATAGAGGAAAAAAAGATGCACCTTTTTATCCTACATAAGGATTGATGATTAAAATTTTCATTTGAAACATTTTTAAAAATCGACTAATTGGACAATACATTTCTGGCTGAATCCACGCGTATCCCCTTATTGCACGTGAACCCTCAATTAAATAGAGAGGACTTATTGGAAAGAAAAAGAAACAGAGAGGAAATTTCAATTTACAAACAGAAAAAATTAAAAATACTAACAGAGCATTATAATTTTATTCAAGACGTAGAAATGAAAAAACTATTTGTTATGCAAGAAATTAGAGATAATTTAAAAAAATAAAATCTAAAACCTAAGACAAGAATTCAAGAATATTGTACGCAGAAAAAATTCGTTAAAATTTCGTTTACAGTCCATGTTTTTTTTAATCAGTTTGCAAATATTATGTTTACAAAAATTGTATTCCAAAAGCAATAAAAAAACTTTTAATTTATAATAAAAATCAGTTTTATGTAATTGGAAAAAAATAAAAAGTAATTTTGTTTACTTACAAAGCAAAACCTAAGGAATTTGTAATTTCTGTGCATATCTAGAAACTTTTAAATAGGATATAGTCAAAATTATTACAAAAGGCGTGAAATGAGAAAGTTGGAAATAGAAAGTGAGAAAGTGGATAGTGATAAAGGAGAAAAATGAAAAAGTGAAAAAGTTAGAAAATGGAAAGTGGAAAATAGGATGTGAGAAAGTGGAAAGTGAAAAATGGGAAGTAGAAAGTCAGAAAATGGAAATGTAAAAAAGTGAGAAATTTGGAAGTGGGAAATGGGAAAGTAGAAAAATGAGAAAGTGGGAAGTGAAAAATGGGAAGTGAGAAAGTGGAAATATTAAAACTAGGATGTGGGAAGTAGAAAGTGAGAACGTGGAAATGTAAAAAAGTAAGAAATTTGGAAGTGGGAAATGGGAAAGTAGAAAAATGAGAAAGTGAAAAAGTGGGAAATTAGGAAATGGGAAAGTGGGAAGTGGAAAATAGGAAGTGAGAGTAGTATAACAAGGGGGCTTCTACCCCAGGTTCTGATCTCGGCTAAGTACCTGCAGTCGGTAACTGCTCGGTCGGTAATGCAGATTTCTACTTTATCAGCAGTCGGTAAGGTAGGAACCTGACAAAAATTTCAACTCGACCGATAAGGTAGGAAACTGTTTTACCGACCGAACATTGAAGTTAGTTTACCGACCACCCCATAGATGGCGCTCACTTCAGAGTGTGTTGCCGACTTTAATTAACCTGTTTTATTAAACATTGAAGTTAGTTTACCGACCACCCAATAGATGGCGCTCACTTCAGAGTGTGTTGCCGACTTTAATTAACCTGTTTTATTGAACATTGAAGTTAGTTTACCGACCACCCAATAGATGGCGCTCACTTCAGTCTATTGTTTTAAACTTTTTTACTGAATTAGTTTACCGACCACCCAATAGATGGCGCTCACTTCAGTCGGTCGTTTTAAACTTTTTTTACTGAATTAGTTTACCGACTACCCAATAGATGGCGCTCACTTCAGTCGGTCGTTTTAAACTTTTTTACTGAATTAGTTTACCGACCACCCAATAGATGGCGCTCATTTCAGTCGGTGGTTTTAAACTTTTTTACTGAATTAGTTTACCGACCACCCAATAGATGGCGCTCACTTTTATTATCAACTTTTTTTTAGAAATTATTTTTAATTAAAACTGTTTTACCGACCGACTTAGTTTACCCGATAGGTGGCGCTTACCTTTCTTATCGACTTTGTATTTTTAGATATTATTTTAAATTTATTTCCACGCAACAGTGCTGCACTCTTTACCTCATGGTAAAATTCTCGCTCGGTCGATAGTTGGTAACTGGTCGACCGAGCGTGCGAGCTAGTTGCGTACGGTGCCACGCTAGTGGAGCCGCGCGAGTAGTATCCCCCACCCGGCATCGGCGCGCCCCTCTCCGTGCCTGCGGTAGTGGTGGGGTACTGCCTATAAGAGTCGGACTGCTCTCGTGGATCGTCATAATCTGTTCTAGATGAGCCACGAGAGCAGTCCTAAAATGGAAGGGTGCCACTGCTGGCAATGTGTTGAGGAACAATTGAGAAATGTAAGTACATAATAATTACTCATTAAATATATATATTATAAAATATAATATAAAATATAATATAATATATAATATAAAATATAATATATTTTTTCAGAGAGAATATGAGCTTCTAGAAACTCCCCCCAATTCCCCCGCAGAAGGGGGTCTAGAGGTGGATGATGGCTATTATGAGCTGTCTGCGGGGGAAAATGATGAGGAGCCACCACCGGCAGTAAGTATAATTAATTTTTAAAATTTAAATTTGAAATTAACTCTTTTTCTTTTTAGTTCCAAACTCCACCACCAGGGGAAGGGGGAACTCCCATTCCAGAGTCGCCCAACTCCTGGTTGACTCAAATGGAGTTGCCGGTGGTGGTAATTCCGAGGCGCCGCCACCATCGCCACCGCCATCATCGCCGCCATCGTCGTAGCTTCCACTACCGTCACACTCATCGCCACCGCCATCACCTTTCCACCGGTGGGTATATTCTTACTACCAGGACGGTGGTGGTGAGGGTGACGGCGGTCGTGACTACGACGATGGCATCATAGCTTTTTGGATAAAAAAAAAAAAAATAAAAAAAAAAAAAAATAAAAAAATAAAAAAAAAAAAAAAAAAAAAAAAAAATAAAAAAAAAAAAAAAAATAAAAAAAAAAAATAAAAAAAATAAAATAAAATAAAAAAATAAATAAAAAAATTTTCTCGACTCATCTCTTTGCGCATGCGCAGTAAGAGTTAGTCTATCTACGCATGCGTGAAAAGTTCAGAATATTAAATATATATATGCTATTGTATATATATATTTTAAAAATGATCGAGTTTACAATGTCTGCGCATGCGTGAATAGTATTCTGGGGAGGTCCATGCTATTGCGCGTGCGCGGTTATATTTAGCTATAAATACAAGGATTTCAAGCCGTGAAACTCATTCTATTCTGTGAGCTAGTGCAGCTTAGTCGCAGCAAAGCAAACTGTAATAGAGCGAACTTTTATTTATTGTATTTTTTCTTGCGTTTTGACATTTAATTTTATTTTATAAGTTTTTTTTGTGTGCTTGGTTCTTGTTTTTTGTGTGCTTGGTTCTTTTTTTGCGTGTTATTAGATTAAGGATTAGTATATAAGTACGTTTTTTCTTTTTTTATTAATTTCTTTATTATTCATTTTTTTTTCTTTATTATTATTTTGTTTATAAATTTTTTGTTCTATTTTTATATTATTTATTTCTATTGTTTTTTTTATTTATTTTTACGCGACAATGCCTGGTAAACGAAAGTTTGCAGGCATTGGGAGACCTGCGAAGCGACCCAATTATCAGACCATCCTTGATGAGTGCGAGGTCACTATTGCACTCATCAAGGATGCTCTTGAATTACTCGCGAGTTTGCGCAATGGCGCTGTTAAAAACGAGTTTATAGCGCGATGGGTTGCAGAATGTTCTTGCAACGAACAAGTTTTAACAAGTCTTTTAAGATCTATGCAATTTACGCATGAGAAAAGTCGTTGCCAGAACATTCTACAATTCATTATGAGATTTAGAGTTTTGTTCGAATCTCAAGCGGTAGAGGGCGGTGGTATACAAGACCCTAATATTAATAATCGCGTGCGTTGGGCTATGTGTGAGTCAGCGTTTGAGTGCCGATTGTACACGTATGTCATATTAAATATTGTACATGTAGATATAGGTGCGTTTTTGAACGATGCGGCCATTTTGTTTCAAGAGCACATTCAAGATGCCTTAAATCAAAATGGTCCCATTATCGTATATGGTGTTTTAACTGCTAATTTTAAAAGAGTGCAGAATGAAGTGGAGGTAGTGCAGCCAATTCCATTCTCTTCTAAATCTAACAGCATCTTCCCCACAACTTCATTGGAGGATTGGTTCGAGGTCAATTTGAAGCAGCCAATCCTGAGGAATGTGGAGGAGTTCCATGAGAAGGGGTCCAGCTGGAATCTGCAGTCTATAGTTAAGTTAGAAATTAATGTTAATAAATATAACCCCATGCGTGCGAGTTCATATATCAGTTTACCCCCAAAAATAAGAGCCAAACATGCGTGTATTAATGTAGAAAATGAAAAAGATAATAAGTGTTTTAAATGGGCTATACTTTCCGCTTTACATGACGTGTCACATCCCGAACGTGTGTCTAGTTACACTGATATTGAAAATGAATTAAATTTTGATGGTATTGAATTCCCTGTAGCGCTGAAAAGTATACCTAAATTTGAAATGCTTAACAATATCTCGATAAATGTATACGGTCTTACCAAAAGATATGGTAATTTCTCTGTTCACCCTCTTCATCTGACCGCAGAGAAGAGGGATCAGCATGTAAACCTGTTACATGTAGTAGATTATTATATAGATGAAAGTGTTAATGAAGATAATGTAAACAATGATTCAAACGATATTGATTTTATGAATTTCCACTATGTTTGGATTAAAAATTTATCGCGGTTAGTATCCAAACAATTGACTAACCATAAATGTAAAAAATATATTTGTGATCGTTGTTTACACTATTTTTCATCAGCGGAAAAATTGAATGTACACGATGAAAAATGTAAACGTATGAATGTATGTAGCGTAAAATTACCGAATGCTGAAAATTGTAAAATTACCTTTAAAAATTATGATAATAAGGAGAAAGTTCCTTTTATCATCTATGCCGACTGTGAAAGTTTACTTCTTCCCGTTGAAGAAGATACAGATAATTTAAGTAAAACTGAAATTTTCCAGCGTCATAAATTGCTTAGTATAGGTTATTATGTAAAATGTAGTTACGATGACTCATTGTCCGTGTATGTACCGTGTCCGAGGCAGGAAAATGATCCTGCCAAGTGGTTTGCTGACGAGTTAAGGCAATTTTCCGAGAAAATTGATAATGTATTTAAGAATCCTATTTCTATGGATGCCTTAACTCCTCAGCAAATTGCTGATTTTAAAAAAGCAAGCGTATGCCATATTTGCCGTAAGAATATTCCAGCTAATGTTAAAAAGGTTCGCGATCATTGTCATCTTACTGGCAAATATAGAGGTGCTGCGCATGAATCATGCAACTTGAATTATCATGAGTGCCAAATTGTACCCATTGTATTTCATAATTTAAGTGGGTACGATGCACACTTTATAATTCATGCTGTATCGACGAGCTTTGAAGGCCGAGTTGACCTCCTCCCCTTGAACAAGGAGAAATATATATCCTTTACGAAAAATATCAAGGGGAGTGTGGTTAAATTACGCTTCATTGACTCGTTTAGATTCATGGCAGCATCTCTAGAAAAATTAGCGTCATATCTTGACGAATATAAAATTGTTGAATCCGTATTTGCCAGTACGGTGACAGATCGTGAAAAAATTAAATTATTAACGAGAAAAGGTGTCTTCCCTTACGAGTATTTAGACTCGCGAAGTAAGTTGGATGACACCGAATTACCAGCCAAAGAGAGATTCTATAGTACTCTCTATGATGCTGGTATATCCGATGGTGAATATGAGCATGCGCAAAAAGTCTGGTCTGAATTTAATTGTCAAACCTTTAACGATTACGTTCACCTTTATATGAAAACAGACGTGTTATTACTCGCCGATGTCTTTGAGAACTTTCGCGAACAATGTTTAAACGCGTACAGGTTAGATCCAGCACACTATTATACTACCCCCGGTTTAACTTGGGATGCTATGCTCAAATATACGGGCATAACATTGCAACTTATAACCGATATAGACATGATGATGTTTATTGAGTCGGGTATCAGAGGTGGTATTAGCCAGTGTTGTAACCGTTACGCTAAAGCGAACAATCCCTATATGGATCAGTTCGATCCTACGCAAGACACCCAATATATTATGTATTTTGACGCGAATAATTTATATGGTTGGGCAATGGCACAAGCGCTACCAATTGGTGGTTTCAAGTGGATTGCCAACCCAGACGAGACCTTTGACTTCAACGTACCCGACGACTCTTCAGTCGGGTACATGTTGGAAGTCGATCTCGAATATCCTGAGAGCCTTCACGATTCTCATAAAGACTTACCGTTTTGCGCAGTTAATGCAAAACCTCCCATGTCTAAGCAGGAGAAATTACTCACAACTCTCCTGCCTAAAGAGAAGTACGTGATGCATTATCGTGCATTGAAACAGGCTCTTGGGAACGGTCTCAAACTAGTCAAAATACATCGGGTGCTCCAATTCAACCAATCACAATGGTTGAAACCCTATATAGACTATAATACTGCCATGCGAACAACTGCGAAAAATGAATTTGAAAAGAATTTATTCAAATTAATGAATAACGCAGTGTATGGTAAGACCATGGAAAATGTTCGCAAGCATGTAGACATTAAATTGGTTACACACTGGTTCGGCAGATATGGTGCCGAAGCCCTTATCTCTCGGCCCAATTTCCACAGTCGTGCAATATTCGATGAAGACCTTGTGGCCATCGAATTACGAAAGACTGAGGTCCTACTCAATAAACCGATTTATGTGGGTTTAAGTGTGTTGGATGTCTCGAAAACGCTTGTCTATGACTTTCACTACAGTTACATGCTTCCGAAATATGGTAAAGCATGTAAACTGTTGTACACAGACACTGACAGTCTAGTGTACGTAGTGAAATGTCAAGACATATATAAAGATATGAAAGAAGACATCCACAAGTTCGACACATCTGACTATCCGGTAAACAATGCGTATGGTATTCCGCAAGTCAACAAAAAAGTACTCGGCCTAATGAAGGACGAGTGCAATGGTAAAATTGTTACCGAATTTGTTGGCTTGCGGAGTAAAATGTATAGCATACGCGTTGAAGGTGAAGATTTCGTTAAGAAAGCTAAAGGCATTAAAGCGGGAGTCGTCAAAAAGTCTATTCATTTTGACGATTACGTTGAATGCTTGCGTGATTTTAAGATTCAGACTAGAACTCAATACAACATTAGGTCACGGTTACATAATATAGAAACAGTTAAACAAGTTAAAGTAGCATTAAATCCGTATGATGATAAAAGGTACTTGCTTACCGAGAGTACTGATACTCTACCCTGGGGTCACTATAGGATCCCAGAAATCGAAGAATTGTAAATATTTTTGTAAAATAAAATGTAAGGATTTTCATGTTAAATAAATGTAAAAAAATATTATAAATTTTATGTATTTTTTTATTTATAAAAACCTTGTATATACATAACTCATAATTAAAATTGATTTAATTTAAATATTAATAAAAAATTGCTTTTTATAATTTTATTCTAATAATAAACATTGACAATGCCAAATTCAAATATTAATCTCAAAATTGAAACAAGCAGAAATCAATTTGAAACAATTATCACAAAGTGAATTTAATACTCTCTATAATGTAACTGTTTAATAAAATATAATTTAAACATTATTGTAGAACTCTAGTCCTCGAATAAGATCTTCGACAAAGTGCAACATACTTTCATAATATGCACGTAGTAATTTTACATAATTTAAGGTTAAATCATTATTGATTCATTGTTGATTCATTGTTGATTCATTGTTGATTCATTGTTGATTCATTGTTGATTCATTGTTGATTCATTGTTGATTCATTGTTGATTCATTGTTGATTCATTGTTGATTTAACCTTAAATTATGTAAAATTACAACGTGCATATCATGAAAGTATGTTGCACTTTGTCGAAGATCTTATTCGACGACTAGAGTTCTACAATAATGTTTAAATTATATTTTATTAAACAGTTACATTATAGAGAGTATTAAATTCACTTTGTGATAATTGTTTCAAATTGATTTCTGCTTGTTTCAATTTTGAGATTAATATTTGAATTTGGCATTGTCAATGTTTATTATTAGAATAAATTTTGATTTAAATTATAAATTTGCTTTCTCTTCCCAAGTATTGTGAGAGTTATCAAAGCCAAGCCATTTGACGAGAACTTTATTTCCACGTGTCTTGAGAATTTTTTCAACCAGATAAATATCTGCATATTTTACTTTAAGAAGTTCCTCTGCATAGAATCCTCCACTAATGGGTTGATCTTGATAGTCTTTGAGTTTATAAGTTATAGGTTTAGTTGACAAGACTTGATCTATTGTGAATATTTCTGTTGTCCAATTGGGAGTGTAACCTTTTTCAAACACGCTTTTATACTTGCTAACTCGAACTTTGTCACCAATTTTAAACTTTGCTTTCTTTAAAGGTATTTTTCTTAGCTTCAAAAATCTTTCTTTCAAAATCTCAACATCTTCTGCAGTAACATCTTTCGGCTTCATTCCAATAGTCCGATGTTTAGTGTTATTATAATTGGAAATGAGTTTAGGTAATATATCATACCATTTATAATTTCCACGTAGACTGAATTGCATCCACATTTTTCGTTTTAGAGTTCGATTAAATCGTTCAACAATAGATGCTTTCAAATTACTGAATGTTGAGTAGAAATTAATTTTATACTTTTTCATTAAAGCTTCAAACTGAGAATTATAGAATTCTTTACCTTTATCAGAATGTAGATTTTTTGGAATACGTCCTTCTATGAATATGGATTTCATAGCGTTAGTGACATCTTTTCCATTTTTACTTTTTACAGGAACAGCCCAAGCGTATTTGGAAAATATATCTATAACTGTTAGTAAATACTTAAAACCTTTATTTACTTTGGAATAAGGTAACATTTCTACTAAATCTGCTTGCCAAGTCTCATCAATATCACGCATGTCGACTCGGCGGCGATGATAATTCCTCCTTGCCTGACTATGAAGTTCAGTCACTACTGTTTTCTTTTTGTCGTTCATTTTCTAGAGTACTCAAACGAGCATCCAATTGACTGATAATTTCAGCGTTTCGATATGATAAATCAGTATTTATTTCTCTTTCCAAGACTTTTATTTTTTCGTTTATAGAGTCTTCGAGAATTTTTAATAATATATAGTTATTGTCAATTTCTTTTCGCAGTGAAGACGTTACTTGATATATTAGTCTTAACTCGTTTTCGACTAAACGTTGTGCAAGTTGTAAATTAACTACGTCAGTTTTTTCTTTTGCATCAGCAACATTGGAAATTTTTCTACCCTGTAAGTCGAAGTGACCTTCTGAGTTAATTTTAAAACCAATTCCAGGTGGACCTGGAGGTCCTCTTGCGACCCTTACAATTCCTCTTTCATTAAGAGGATGTCCAAACACGTCAATGCTCATCTTAAGACTGAGAGAAAGTTGATGGAACACCTCCTTATATACTTTTCTTGAGCCTGACTAAATGAAACAATAATTTTCAATATATAATTTGCGCTTCACGTAATTCTTCTATGATTGACATAATTTCATTATTGTGACTGGGATTCCCAGCTGCTTGAGATGCCATAAGCAATCGAAGACGGTCAACCAATTCGTTAGGATCATCCCAATAGATATAGTCTGGTTGAAAACTTTTTTTTGCAATCATAAAATGTGGTAGTGAAGTGCCAGTTTTTGATCGTCTTTTTGGTGTTTCATTATGAGGAAAAAGTTTTAAAATAATATTGCCATATTTAAAAGTTTTACTTGTACGTATAGGTTCAGAAGAACTATAATTTTTTCTGTGAGCATTGGAGATGATGAGAATTTGTTTATAATTATTCATATCATCATCGCTAATGTATGACATTTCAGGTTTATTTTTAAATAACAGTTCCAATAAACCGGAAGTAATATTAAAACGTTTATCACCAACATTTATTAAGTGATCTTTAAAACTTATTGGTGCATCACCAATCTGGAGAGAACCATTTTTAACCTTATATACTCCGTACAACGTATCTAAACATTGCTTTCTATTATGATCTAGCAAGTATATATATTTATTAACTACTTTATCATATTCAAAGCCTGGAATTACTGATGTTTCATCTTCATCAGCACTCAAAAAATTCATACTATCATCTAATTCATCTTTACTTTTAATTACCTCCTCCTTCTTTTCTATCTTATGATTTTCATGTTTAACATCAGAGAGGTTAACAATTTTCTCTAAGGGTTGAACTATAGGTTTAAAAGTTTCACTCAAAACATTTTCAACAGCTTCTTTTCCAATTTTTAACATGCGATGTTTCCGTCTAATGGCCTCACTAGCTTTGGCAATTTGGCGGAGATACTCTTTCTCCTTACGAAACATGTTGTTAGTTCAAAGATGTACACTAGACTAATACTCATGGAACTAATTACCTTCTATTTATAGTGTTATGAAGCAGTCAAAACCTTTCCTATATCTCCCCTCATTCAGATTGCAATCTTTATCAATGACTACGAAGCCATATTTATCAGAGTTCCAACATGTTGAACAAAGCTCACGAAACTTGGTAAATGTCATGTCTGTATTAACATGATCATCATACACATGTTTTAAATTTGTTTCATCCTGACGAAAAAGAACTAATAAATTAACATTATCTCTTACTAAATGTTTGGGAATCCTCGCATATGTCTGACAGAGATAAAAGCAATCAACATTGACATGTCTACCCATGCAGAAGAAAGCTCTTATATTATCTTGCTTTTCACAAGCTACGTCATCAAATATAAAAATAGAATTTGGCCTTGCACCTTTTGGGGAAATTACATCTTCATGCTCGCTAAATGGTAAATATTTAATTCCCTTAACACTACCTATAACTTTTTCCAAAAATTTGTACTTTGGTTGGTGAAGAGATTTTGAGTAGAGATAAATATTATTAAATCTCAGACCATTTGGATGTAAAATTAGAGAAAGTAGTACATTTGTTTTACCACAATTTGATGGTCCACAAAAAATTGCACGAATACTACCAGACAACAAACTACCATGACGCTTCACTTGCTTCTTATCATACTGTTCTACAATCGCATCTAGATTCACGACTGGAAGCTTGTGATGTTGTTGCTTGAATCGCATTCTGAAATAGACTGCCGCAAAAGGTATAAATACAGCCCTTATATAGCTTACGAGTCATTCTACTTTTAACTTTCATAGAGTGAGGTATGATTATACATCACCGCTCCCGAGGTAAAGGTTTAGTTAACAGTCTTATAAATAAGTTACCATTTGAATTACACATACCTGGTTATCAATACTGTGGTCCAGGTACTAAATTGATAAAGCGTTTAGCACGAGGTGATACAGGTATAAATCCATTAGACGAAGCTTGCAAAGAGCACGATATTGCATATTCAGAGAATCGTAATAACGTTCAAGCAAGAAACGCTGCTGATAGGATTTTAGCTGATAAGGCGTGGCAACGAGTTTTAGCTAACGATTCCAGTGTAGGTGAAAAAGCTGCTGCTTTAGCTATATCTGGTACAATGAAGGTCAAATCAAAATTAGGTATGGGAATGAGAAGAAAAAAGACATCTAAAAATAAGAAGAAGAAGCAGAAACAAACAGTATTAAGAAAAATTGTTGATGCTGCTAGACATTCCATTATTCCGGGAAATGATACTCAATCTACAATCAAAGCTGCAGTTGAAAATGCTCGAAAAGCTATTAGAAGAGCAGGTGGTAGAAGTAAAATTTTAACACCTCGCATTCTACCAGTACCTTCAAAAGTTGGTGGTCTCTTACCATTAATTCCAATTTTTGCTGGACTCAGTGCTCTTGGAGCTCTTGCTGGTGGAACAGCAAGTATAGTGAAAGCAGTAAACAACGCGAATGCAGCAAAAGAGCAGTTGAAAGAAGCTCATCGTCACAATAGAGTAATGGAAGATGTTTCTTTAGGTAAAGGTCTTTTCTTGAAACCCTATCGACAGGGATTGGGACTTTATTTGAAACCTTACTCTAAAGGATTAGGTATGAGGCAAAAAAAAAGATGTTTAAAAAAAAAGTTCTCATAAAACTTCCTCAACGAGCATTAACTAACTATGATTTGCTCAAATACGCTAAAGAGTTAAAAATTCCTCATTTTCGGGGAGTATTCATGCGAAATGAGTTGCCAATAGGAGGACCTCGGAAAAATGAATCTGCCATTATTAATCTCGATAATAAGGATGGTCCTGGAACACATTGGGTTGCTTATAAAAAGCTTCAAGATAAAGCATTGTATTTTGACAGCTTTGGTAACCTTCAACCACCTTTTGAGCTTATCAGTTATTTAGGCTATAATACCTTGATACAATATAATCATGACAGTTGTCAAAGTTATGATACTTTTCATTGTGGACACTTATGTCTTAAATTTCTAAGCGATCAACTCAAATTCTCTAACAAATATAACCTATATAAATACATGTAATCATATGTGAGCAATCAGTCTATAAAAAGTCATCATCATGGATGAATCATTTACTCTAACTATTTCAGGTAAATCATCTATACTTGAAGCAGAATATTTTCCACCAATAGAATTATTACCAAATAAAAATTATGCTCTTGGTCTTGTTCAACTTCTAACTTTTAATTCAATTCCTAATGTTGATGTAGGAAAAAATAAATTTTATCTTGGTAATGATGTGATTACTATACCTACTGGCAGCTATGAAATTGAAGATATTGAAAAATATATTCAAAATTCCATTCAACAAGGATCGCAAGTTATAAGCATTAAACCAAATAATAATACCTTGCGTTGTGAAATTATGACTAGACGTGAAATTGATTTTACACATAAAGATTCAATTGGTGAATTATTGGGATTCACTGCACGCATTCTTGAAGATAATGCAATACATACGTCAGATTTCACAGTAGCTATTCTTAATGTAAATGCTATTAGAATTGAATGTAGTATTACAACTGGTGCATATATTAACAATAAAAAAGTACATACAATTCATGAATTTTTTCCAGTTGTTCCAGCTGGATATAAGATCGTGGAAGTACCATCTCAAGTCATTTATCTTCCAATCGCCGTGAAGACAATACATAATATTCAAGTGCGAATCGTTGATCAAGAAGGAAATTTAATAAATTTTCGTGGTGAAACTATAACAATTAGATTACACGTTAAGTCAACGTAATGGGTATAGTATTTCACAGAAAAACTGGTGGAAGCTATATAAACGAGCAACCATGTCAAAAAGCAATCAGTCTTCAATCAGTTCGCAAAAGGCTAACACCTCAGAACATACGTTTCCTAAAGCAGCTCGGTCTACGAGTTTATCAAGAAAACAAAGGAAGAAAAGTAAACTAATCATTAAAATATTTTTCATTTGCTGTTGTTTCTATAAAAGAAATGGAAGATATTTTAAACATTCTTAGACCAGTTAAATTTGATGATTCTCTAGCACACTATGAGATTCATTCTCACCAACCCTACAATTCATCAGCATTTAATAATAGTGATGAAATTCGAATTCCAGTTCAAAATCAAGATCAATACATTTTACCCTCAAAAAGTACATTACACGTAACAGGAAGATTAGTAAAAGCTAATAATACTAATGTGACTAACACAAAGTTAATTAGTAATAGCGTTAGTTTTTTATTCAACGAGATTCGTTATGAATTGAGTGGAGTGGAAATTGATCGCTGTAAAAATGTTGGTCTAACAACCACTATGAAAGCCTATGTTTCTCACACACCTAATCAATTAATTTATGCTGAAAATGCTGGCTATCTTGAATTCGATGACGATCTTAGAATAACCAATGAGAATGGTTATTTTGATGTAAACATACCATTAAACATGATTTTTGGATTTGCTGAAGACTATCGAAAGATTGTTGTTAATGCAAAACATGAACTTATCCTCACAAGATCTCGTACAGACCTTAATGCTATAGTTGATATTACGGCAACTGAAGAGCATGAGCAATTTAAGATTATAATTAATAAAGTGGAATGGTTGATACCATATATATTCCTTGGAGATCGTCAAAAAATTGAATTATTAAAATTTATTGAAAAAGACCCTCTTATATCTATGAGCTTCAGATCGTGGGATATGTATGAATATCCATTGTTACCTACCACTCAAAAACATGTTTGGACTGTAAAAACTTCTACGCAGGTTGAGAAACCTCGATATGTAATCCTTGGATTACAAATAAATCGAAAAGATCATCCTGGAAGATATGCAAATATTTTTGATAGCTGTAATCTCATAAATGTAAAACTTTTCTTAAATTCACAATACTATCCTTATAGTAATTTAAATTTGAATTTTAATCAAAATCAATTTTCAATTCTCTATGAGATGTATTGTAATTTTCAATCATCATACTATGGTAAAGATCCTGAGCCTTTACTGTCTAGGAATGAATTTAAAGATTATGCACCATTAGCTGTCATAGATTGCTCCAAGCAAAATGAATTTCTTAAACAAGCTTCTGTGGATGTGAAACTAGAATTTGAATCTAGTGAAAATTTTCCAGACAATACAGCAGCTTATTGTTTAATTATTCATGATCGAATTATTCAATACACACCAATCAGTAATGTTGTGAAGAAAGTATCGTAAAGAGTGGGGGTAAAAGTAAGTAGTGGGGGTAATGGTAAAAAAGTGGGGATAAGAGTATAAATACAGCAACTCTTAGAGGCTAAAGTCATTTATCTGTTATAGATACCATGGCGTACGTCGTAGATTTCCAGTGCTTCAAAAGACCTTATAACGAGTTTATCATAAAAGAGCTAGCAATCATCCCACTTCAAGAAGATGCTCATCCATTGGTGTTCCTCTTCGAGCCGCCATATGCCTGGAGCCGCCTACCGAGAAGATACAAGAGTCAAAATCGATGGACTGCATTTAATTATCATGGTATTGATTGGAATGCTGGTGACATACCTTATGAAGATTTACAACCAATTCTGAAAGAAATATTAATAGGTACACCTACAGTTTATGTAAAAGGTTTAGAGAAACAAAAATGGTTAGAAAGCTATACACAAAATGTATTAAATTTAGATGATTTGAATTGTCCGTCGTTGAAAAAATTAGCCTTAGATCAATATACTCCATGTACAAATCACACACACAATAATTTCCATTGTTCTGTAAAAAATGTATATAATATTCGCAAATGGTTACTACAACCATCTAATGTACCGACAAATATTCCTTTAGGTCACGATGAAGTTGATAATAATTCATCATTACAAGATTTTTATAATAATTGTGACCACTTTTTATTAAGTCCATAAATGTATATTGTCATTGTAAATAAATGTTTTTTTTAAAATAATTAAAATTGTTTATATTTATTTATAAAAAAAATTGTATAAAATTTTTCATTTACACACGTCTGGACATGTTTAAACTTGTCTAGACATGTATTTGTGACGTCATAGAATCAAAATTGAACGCGCATGCGTACTATGAAAGTGGGCGTGGTTATTCAAATGATCGTGCGCAATTGGATAGAATAGGGTGGGGGGCTTTAAGCTATTGCGCATGCGCGAGTAAAATTTTAGGTATAAATTTAGCGTGCATGAGCAGTTTTGCTCATTCTTTTTCTCAGATATCGTCTAGTCTTTAAAGATGGATCTAAGTAAAATAAATGCTGTTGGTCGTATGGAAGGTTTCCTGCCTACGAAACCGCTTTCAGAGTTGACTCCTGGACATAAGTATCCTATTACCAAAATCCAGTTTGTCAACACAAAATATGGAGAAAAGATAGTCGTTGAAGTGGATGGAAAATTTAATACTTTCTTACCTTCACGATTTGTACCTATGTTCGCTGACAACTCCATTTGCTTCGGTCAAATGCAAGAAGCTATTGATGCTGGACAATTACGCCTCAAGTATATTGGTGGTCCATATAATCATATTGAATTTAAATTAAAACAAGTTTAATTTTGTATAAATTTATGTAAAAAAATAATTCTATAATAAAGAAAATAATCTAATATTTTTGTTATTATTTTAGGTTAAGTTTAGTTAAGGAATTAATTATTATGTTAAATTTAAGGATAGAATAAAATAACTTTTAATTAAAATATAAATATATTAAATATCAAAATAAAACATGTGTACATATATATATAATAAATAAAATTGTTTTTTTTCAAAAAAAAATATTTAAAAAAAACTATATATATATACATAAGAAACATTTAACCTTCGCGCTACTGGGAGCCACCTGGGGTGACCCGGCGATAAAAAATGTTTAAAATCTACTTAGTTATCAATTACTTTAAAATTATTATAATACATTACTGGTAAAAAAAAAAAACGTTTGGGTCACCCCGGATGGCTCCCGGTAACGCGAAGGTTAAAAAAAAGCATGCAAAAAAATTAGAAAAAATATATACAAATAAAAAAAAAATAAAACAAAAATCCTTTTTTTTTTACGAAAAAAAATATTCAAAAAAAACAGTTATTTGTATATGAAAGAAAAAAACTATTAAAAAAGAAAAAAACTATTAAAAAAGAAAAAAAAATGATTATTTTCGCGTAGCCGCCGTTTTATACGGCGCGAATCTTCGCCCTCTGCCTCTCCTCCCTCTCATGGGTAGGGGCTCAATAACAATACTTGAGCGAGAGGGAGGGGGTGGATTTTGACGCATGTGTTGTGCCACCTCCTCCAACCGCCCAGGGACCTCCTCAACTGCATCCCTGGGCCTATTTTGCTCCACAGATGGTTCCAGGGGGAACACAAACCACCTGTGGAGTGGACGCAACGTGGTGAACATCGTAGGCCTCGTTGGCCTACGGGTCCACGGGTGCGGACCGGTCAGCTCATGCTAAAAAAAAAAAAATTATTCATGATTATTATTATTATTATTATTATTATTATTATTATTATTATTATTATTATTATTATTATTATTACCAGAGGACGGACCCTTATAATTTGAGCAGCTTGTTGAGGCTGTTCAACCTAAAAAAAAAAATTAATTTTAAAATTATGACGTCATATTCGTAATCAGCGACCCCGAAAACCCCACGGTAACAAGTTTCAGGCATTCCGCCCGAAATTTAAAAAAAATATTCGCCATATTGGATTCGCCATTTTGAATTTTAAAATTCTGACGTCATATTCGTAATCAGCGACCCCGAAAACCCCACGGTAACAAGTTTCAGGCATTCCGCCCGAAATTTAAAAAAAAAATATTCGCCATATTGGATTCGCCATTTTGAATTTTAAAATTCTGACGTCATATTCGTAATCAGCGACCCCGAAAACCCCACGGTAACAAGTTTCAGGCATTCCGCCCGAAATTTAAAAAAAATATTCGCCATATTGGATTCGCCATTTTGAATTTTAAAATTATGACGTCATATTCGTAATCAGCGACCCCGAAAACCCCACGGTAACAAGTTTCAGGCATTCCGCCCGAAATTTAAAAAAAATATTCGCCATATTGGATTCGCCATTTTGAATTTTAAAATTCTGACGTCATATTCGTAATCAGCGACCCCGAAAACCCCACGGTAACAAGTTTCAGGCATTCCGCCCGAAATTTAAAAAAAATATTCGCCATATTGGATCCGCCATTTTGAATTTTAAAATTCTGACGTCATATTCGTAATCAGCGACCCCGAAAACCCCACGATAACAAGTTTCAGGCATTCCGCCCGAAATTTAAAAAAAATATTCGCCATTTTGAAATTTAAAATGACGTCACTTAAACTTCCCCCCCCCTTTCCCGTAACAAGTTTCAAGCATTAAGCCCGAAATTTTTAAAAAGATTATTCACCATAACCTTTTATTCATAACTTTACTTTTGTATATATATACACACTAAACTCTATATATCTGAAATGCTGTCTACCATTGAAAGTCGCGAGCCGAGAGAGAGGTCTGATTTCTGTATTCCCCTCTTTGTCGGTACAGGTCCATTAGAAAATATTTAACAGTATATATACGTGAACATGATATAACACAGTTAACAGTAAACTTTTGGAACGTATTGTACTACGCCTGCGTGGTTTAGCAAGAGAAGGAGAGGTATACAAGAATCAGACCTCTCTCTCTACTCGCGACTTTCAATGGCAGACAGCATTTTTAGAAATATAGAGTTTAGTGTATATATATATACAAAAGTAAATAAATAAAAAAAAATGTAAATATAATTAAATTTTAATAATGAAAAGTACTTACTATTTGGGGCGCCTCCTCCGCTTCCTGGGCCTGTTGGCCCACATCCTTATTTTCAGCTTCCTAAAAAAAATATTATATTATTTAATTAAATTCAAAACAAAAAAAAGGTTAAAATATTTGTTTTGAAATAAACACTTACCACCTGATTTCTGGAGCCCTCCGGGTCCCGGTTTTCCTTATTTTCAGTATCCTAAAAAAGAAAATTATTTAATTTAAACATTTAATTAATATTATAATAATAATAAACGATATTATATAGAATATTAATACGTACCATGTTTCTCGGCTGCCAGCGTCCATTTATTTTGACAGCGTCTTTATGATGGGAAACACACATATTTTTTTCACTACGGCTGATTCACATGTATTCTCATTGCGCATGTTCATAGGAAGGCGCGAAGAGAATTAAAATTTAAAATTCCAAATTTAATTATTTTGTAAAGAACTTAATAATTAAGTGAACTAATTAGTGGAATAAATTAATAATAATTTGTTGACTAATAATAACAATAAAAATTATATTGTTTATAAAGAATTTATAAACAATTTCACTTATAAAAAATAAAATTAATTATTTTTTAAATAAAAAAAATATTAAAAAATAAAATATTTTATACTTAATTAAATAATTTGTTTATAACAACTTACCTTTAATAAAATAATTAACTCGGTCGGTAAAACAGTTTGAATTAAAAAATATTTTTTTTAGAAAAATAATATTTATTTTCAAAATATGATAAACCTAATTAACTAATTTGTTTATATCAACTTACCTTTAATAAATTAATTAACTGGGTCGGTAAAACAGTTTTAATTAAAAAATATTTTTTTAGAAAAATAATATTTATTTTCAAAATATTATGAACCTAATTAAATAATTTGTTTATATCAACTTACCTTTAATAAATTAATTAACTGGTCGGTAAAACAGTTTTAATTAAAAAATAATTTCTAAAAAAAAGTTGATAATAAAAGTGAGCGCCATCTATTGGGTGGTCGGTAAACTAATTCAGTAAAAAATATTAAAACGACCGACTGAAGTGAGCGCCATCTATTGGGTAGTCGGTAAACTAATTCAGTAAAAAAAGTTTAAAACGACCGACTGAAGTGAGCGCCATCTATTGGGTGGTCGGTAAACTAATTCAGTAAAAAAGTTTAAAACAATAGACTGAAGTGAGCGCCATCTATTGGGTGGTCGGTAAACTAACTTCAATGTTCAATAAAACAGGTTAATTAAAGTCGGCAACACACTCTGAAGTGAGCGCCATCTATTGGGTGGTCGGTAAACTAACTTCAATGTTTAATAAAACAGGTTAATTAAAGTCGGCAACACACTCTGAAGTGAGCGCCATCTATGGGGTGGTCGGTAAACTAACTTCAATGTTCGGTCGGTAAAACAGTTTCCTACCTTATCGGTCGAGTTGAAATTTTTGTCAGGTTCCTACCTTACCGACTGCTGATAAAGTAGAAATCTGCATTACCGACCGAGCAGTTACCGACTGCAGGTACTTAGCCGAGATCAGAACCTGGGGTAGAAGCCCCCTTGTTATACTACTAGTGAGAAAGTGGAAATATTAAAAGGTGGGAAAGTAGGATTTGTGAAGTAGAAAGTGAGAAAGTAGAAATGTGAGGAAGTGGAAAATGGGAAAGTGGAAAGTGAAAAATATGAAGTGGAAAAGTGAGAAAGTGGAAAGTGGATAATGAGAAAGTAAAAAAGTGGGAAAGTAGGAAGTGGGAAGTAGAAAAAGAAAAAGTGGACAGTGAGAAATTGAAAATGTGAAAAAGTAAGAAAGTAGGAAGTTGGAAGTGAGATGTGGGAAGTGAGATGAGGGAAAGTGGGAAGTGAGATGTGGGAAAGTGGGATGTGAGATGTGGGAAGTGACATGTGGGAAAGTGGGATGTGGGAAGTGAGATGTGGGAAAGTGGGATGTGTGAAGTGAGATGTGGGAAAGTGGGATGTGGGAAGTGAGATGTGGGTAAGTGGGAAGTGAGATGTGGGAAAGTGGGATGTGGGAAGTGAGATGTGGGAAAGTGGGATGTGTGAAGTGAGATGTGGGAAGTGGGAAGTGAGAAGTGGGATGTGGGAAAGTTACGGAATCGACCATCAGGTAATAACTAATAATAATATTTTTCAATAAATTAAATTGTTTAAGGGGTTACATACCTTTATGCGCGTAAAAAAAGAATTTAAAAAAAAATTAAGTTGTTTTTAAAAAATTTTTAAAATTAAGTTTATTTTATCAAATAGTAGGGGGGAAAGGGGAGTCGTGCTCCACCGTAATTTTTTATTATGACAATTAATATCACAAATTTCAACTATTGACATATTCTTTTCTCGTTAAGAGAGATCTTTGAAAGTATTTTTCTTGTTTTTACAGATAGTGAGTTAAAATTTGTTTCTAAAAGTCTTTTTGCCTCTTTATGTTTGGGTTATTTCCACTAATTTTTTCAAAGTGATTACAATATTTTCTTTTAAAAAATTTTTTTATGAAGCTTATATTGTATACTTTAAGGTATGCTTTACTTTAATTCAATAAACTTTAACAGGTTTTTGAAAAAAATTCCTGAAAAAATATGCATTTACACGAATTTCTCCCCATAATCTGCGGTGCGTAATGAAACCGAGATACAACTAAAAGAATCTTTAGTATGGAACGTAAAACATTATAAGTTTAGGAAAAAAATTTATAAGAAATATCAAGTTTTATGAACACTAAACGTAATAAACGATTTTCATCTCTGTCAAGTCTAATGATATCAATAAAGTTGCAGGGAAACTAGATAATAGATAAATTATAAAGAATTGAAAAGAACGTTTTGTTATTTTAGAATGCAAATGGATTACCCTTTATTGGAGGTGGAATTATTCCGCAGGTAAGAAATGATTATAAAATTTTGTGATATTTTGAATTACAAAATGTTTTGTTATTTCAGAATACAAATGGAATACCAGTAAATTCAGGTGGAATTATTCCGCAGGTAAGAAATAAATAATATTAAAATTTTTTGATAAAACGAATTAAAAAATGTTTTCTTGTTATAGAATGCAAATGGATTACCCTTTATTGGAGGTGGAATTTTTCCGCAGGTAAGAAATGATTATAAAATTTTGTGATATTTTGAATTACAAAATGTTTTGTTATTTCAGAATACAAATGGAATACCAATAAATTCAGGTGGAATTATTCCGCAGGTAAGAAATAAATAATATTAAAATTTTTTGATAAAACGAATTAAAAAATGTTTTCTTGTTTTAGAATGCAAATGGATTACCCTTTATTGGAGGTGGAATTATTCCGCAGGTAAGAAATGATTATAAAATTTTGTGATATTTTGAATTACAAAATGTTTTGTTATTTCAGAATACAAATGGAATATCAGTAAATTCAGGTGGAATTATTCCGCACACGGTGGGCTTGGATTAAGTTCAACCCAAAAGTCTTTGCACATCACCGTTTTCTTTTGGAATTACTTCGGGGATGTCTTGTGATTATTTTAAGGCAAAAATGAAAATAATCGGTGGAGGGAAACTGAAATTATCTTGATTTTTCATTTTTTTTATAGGTTATTCTATGTAATTTCTTTAAAAAAAGGTTTCCTTCAATTTTTTTTCTACAAAAGTTGTATTTCGGATTCAGTAAAGAATCTCTATGATAGTTAATGAATTTAAAAAATTTGAACTATTAAATGTGTTAATAAATAATGGAAGAACATGGTTTTTCATTAGTTTTTTGAAATTAACTCGTCTTGTAATTAATTTACACCAAAATTTTTCAAAGATAATTTGAAGTACATAAGATTATCTGTAAAACTGAAAAAAGAAGACTGTTCTACCTATTACCGTTCCTTAGATATGACACGTTGAAGTTGCTATTCAATGAAAAATTTAAACTTGGGAGCTCATTATTCGATGAATTCTTTTATTTAATATCCTAATATAACAATTATAATAAAACATAATTAAGAGGACTCTTTTTCGAATAATTTGCGATAGATAAAATTAATTTATCTTCAGTAGTATAAATTATTATTATTATTATTATTATTCATCGAATAATGAGCTCCCAAGTTTAAATTTTTCATTGAATAGCAACTTCAACGTGTCATATCTAAGGAACGGTAATAGGTAGAACAGTCTTCTTTTTTCAGTTTTACAGATAATCTTATGTACTTCAAATTATCTTTGAAAAATTTTGGTGTAAATTAATTACAAGACGAGTTAATTTCAAAAAACGAATGAAAAACCATGTTCTTCCATTATTTATTAACAAATTTAATAGTTCAAATTTTTTAAATTCATTAACTATCATAGAGATTCTTTACTGAATCCGAAATACAACTTTTGTAGAAAAAAAATTGAAGGAAACCTTTTTTTAAAGAAATTACATAGAATAACCTATAAAAAAAAATGAAAAATCAAGATAATTTCAGTTTCCCTCCACCGATTATTTTCATTTTTGTCTTAAAATAATCAGAAGACATCCCCGAAGTAATTCCAAAAGAAAACGGGGATGTGCAAAGACTTTTGGGTTGAACTTAATCCAAGCCCACCGTGCGCAGGTAAGAAGTAAATAATATTGAATTTTTTTAATACAATTAATTAAAAAAAATGTTTTGTTATTTTAGAATACAAATCCATTGAATGAAGGTGGAATTATTTCGCAGGTAAAAATAATTATAAAATTTTTTGATATTACAAATCAGATGTATTTATATTTTTATACTAAATAATATATATTTAATTTGTAAAAAGTGGTTTTGTAGAAGATACATCTTTTAACCCTTTGAGGCACGAATTTTTGACATAGATGTATTTCAATTACTTAAACACATATAAGGGTTTTTGGGGTCGCTGATCACGATTCTGCTGTCAGTTTTTCAAAATTCAAAATGGCGAATCCAATATGGCGGACTTTTTTAAAAAAATCGTTCGTATTTGCTTGAAACTCTCTACTCGGGGGTTTTTGGGGTCACTAATTACGAATCCGAGGTCAGTTTTTTAAAATTCAAAATGGCGGATCCAATATGGCGGACTTTTTTTAAAAAATCGTTCGGTATTGCTTGAAATTCAATACTCGGGGGTTTTTGGGGTCACTGATCACGAATCTGATGTTAGTTTTTCAAAATTCATAATGGCGGATTTAATATGGCGGACTTTTTTTAAAAAAATCGTTCGGATTTGCTTGAAATTCAATGCTCGGGGGGTTTTTAGGGTCGCTGATCACGAATCTGATGTTAGTTTTTCAAAATTCATAATGGCGGATCCAATATGGCGGACCATTTTGCTAATTGAACAAGCAAAGATGTCAATGTAAAAATATTTTGATGAGATGAAGATCTCAGTGAGCACATTTATGACGTAGATAAATCTGATATGCTAAAGTGGACTGAAAGTCAATAAATGGTAACACAGAATATTTTAGTGTATTTTAGACTACAATGTCACGAATGAATCTATCATCGATCAAAGCAGAAGTTTTTTTGAGATAAGTATGAAACAGTTTCGTTGCAAAATCACCGACTGGCTAATTATTGGGACATTACCTTTAGAGCTGGGTAACAATCTTTACAAGTAACTTTTATGAGACCCGAAAAGAAGTTTCCTGAATTACAACAGTTTACTCACAATTTAAATAACACATATGCTAACCCGATAAATGTCGTCAAAAATACCAACATATTTTTGATAGAAAAACATATCAAAATCAAATATCAGGGATTCGAATTATTTTCCTAGTTCATGTTTCTGGATCTAACAATAAAGAATTTTTTCTTTTTCAGAAATATATAAATTTATTCATCTATTTACACATTCCTTTCTTTAGTGCTTATAAAGAGAAAAGTTCTTATTTAGCTGATGAAATAATGATTTAAAATTTATAGAAATCAATGACGCGATTGTATTCAAAAACTTCTAGATATTTTAAAAACTAACATCAGATTCGTAATCAGCGACCCTAAAAACCCCGAGTAACGGATTTCAAGCAAATTCAAGCAAGTTTTAAAAAATGGTCCACCATATTGAATCCGCCATTATGAATTTGCAGAAAATGACACCAGATTCGTAATCAGCGACCCTAAAAACCCCAGAGAACTAAATTTCAAAAAAATTCAAGCAAGTTTTAAAAAATGGTCCGCCATATTGGATCCGCCATTATGAAATTTGAAAAACTAACATCAGATTCGTGATCAGCGACCCTAAAAACCCCCCGAGTACTGAATTTCAAGCAAATTCAAGCAAGTTTTAAAAAATGGTCCGCCATATTGGATCCACAATTTTGATTTTTGAAAAACTGACAGTAGATTCGTAATCAGCGACCCCTAAAACTCCCGAGTACTGAATTTTAAGTGAATCCAAGCAGGTTTTAACAAATTTTTTCGCCATATACTATAATCTAAGTATGTGGTACACTGGTGTACCGCTGTGCTTCAAAGGGTTAAAGGGGTCTTTCGTTTTCTTTGAAACTGTGGGAAGTAGTAGTTTTAGGTGAAATAGTTTAAACCTTCAAAGGATTTAAAAATATTTTCAAAATTGCGCCCGCTACGCTATTTTGAAAATCAATACATTATTTTTTAAAAACTTTATATTTCTGAAACTGTCAAATGAAATTTGATAAAAATTACAAACAATATAGGTAAATATATATACGTACCCGTGTGGAAAAAGCCAACGTAGGGGCCCCGCATGGATTGCCCACATGATCGAATAGCAAAATTTTCTAAGTCCAAAAGTCGGATATTTTTTTATCACCAAAAAATTAATGTTTACAATGATTCAGAACAATAAAAACGCGTTTTTAATAAAAATATATTTTCACTTTTTTTGAAAATTCACCTGGGATGATTCATGATAATAATCATAAAGCATATAATTAATTGTATTTTATAAATTGCATTTGATTGGAAAATATAATTTAATATCTTAACTTTAACTAAATTATGTTAAGCACTTTTCTGAGTTAGGTATTTTGCAAGTTTAAATAGCATCAAGAAGTTAGCATTCGTTTTTAAGTAGTGTGCGTAGCGTAGCTGGTAAAGCGTTAGACTCATAGTCCCTAGGTCGTAGGTTCGATTCCCCCCATGAGTTAGATTTATTTATTTCTCAGGTTTGCGTTTAATCATTAATTCTATATTTGAATTAGTTGAAAGATGAAAATATCCGATCATAACATATTTTTTAATTATTTTTTTTATTACTTTTAATCTATATTCGACAATCAATTAATTAGAACGGTAATTAATAAATTCAATTTGAGTAAGAATTTAATTTAAAAATGGAAGAATTAGTAAATAGATATGTTTATATCATCTCCCTCATCGATGAGCATGTCTTTTCCATGAGGGGCCCTTATGGATCATTTAATTTAATATTGCATAAAAAAAATTTTTCAAAATTTTGACTCAAAAGAAGTAAAAATAGAAAGAAATTTGTTTTTGTTCTAGGATGAAAATTGGAGCTAAAACCTTTCCGGCCGCGACGTGATTCCTCTCAGAAAGGGTTCCTATCACGTACCTGTAAATTTGATATTTAAAAAAAAATAATTAATGAAGTATATTTTTTTTCTCTTTAAAGTGTACCTAATAAAGATATGTAAACATATTTTTCAGTACATTTAAACTTTTCTTGAAAAAAATTTCTAAAGTTAGGCCTTTTTTTGACGCTCTAGAGTGGTTTAACCCCTTAAATAGACAATATATCTTAATTTGGTAAAAAAATTATATTAAATATGTTTTATTTGTTTAAAATTAGGAGTCGTCCATAAATTACGTCACACATTTTTTTACCACCCCTAAGTATTCGCAATAGGATTAGGGTTTTAGAAAATAGCAAAATAAAAAGTTTTCAGTGAAACGCTCTAACGTATATTTTGTCGTTTAAATTTTAATTTTTTTATGAAATAATGAATAAATATTGTTTTGATTAATATTTTAATATTTTTGAATGTACAGTATGGACAACAAAATGGAAGTAATTTTAGAGGCCGAGGCAACGATAGAGGAAATAGGCGAGGATTGAATGCTCGTGACAGAGGTAATATGAACAAATTTGATAAGCAGTTGAAGGAAAAGCTTCTCAATTTTTAAATTATGAACAGTTTAAGAAATTTCATTTTTATTTTGTCACTACTTTTTAGAACGTTAGAATAAAAACATTTCATTAAAAAATTATTTACTTTATTTATTATTATTTTTTAGTTTTTAAAAATGATATATAATAACCTTAATTATTAAATATTTTTAAAAATATTTCTTTTAAATAATTTTGAATAAATAAATTTAAATAAAATTTATATAAATAAATAAATTTAAATTTATTTATATAAATGATGGATGTGTTCGGAAACAGAACTTCGGTTCCGTTCCGTGTTGTAGTCACGGAACGAAAGTAATGAAGCATTTAGTTTTGTGCCTGGGTACGGAACGAAAGTTGATGGGACATTCGTTCTGTTCCAAGACCAGAAACGAAAGTTGATGGGACTTTCGTTCTGTTCCAAGACCAGAAACGAAAATCGATGGGACTTTTGTTCCGTTCTAAGACCAGAAATGAAAGTCGATTGGACTTTCTTCCGTTCCAAGATCAGAAAAAAACACTGAATTCAGTGTCACATAAAACATACATGTATCCATTTTTTTCTGATCTTGGAACGGAACGAAAGTCTCATCGACTTTCGTTTTTGATCTTGGAACGAAACGAAAGTCCCATCGACTTTCGTTTCTGGTCTTGGAACGGAACAAAAGTCTCATCGACTTTCGTTTCTGGTCTTGGAACAGAACGAAAGTTCCTCTATACTTTTGTTTCTGTTCTCAGGCACGGAACAGAACAGAAGTGATTTTTCCTTTCTGTTCCGTTTCCGGACACATCCCTGATATAAATTAATATTTAGAAAATATTAAAAAAATTGTATAAACACAAATATATTTTTATAAGGCAATGATATTATTGTAAAGTTAACCTTTTAATGGCCGAGATATTTTAATTTTAAAGACATGATGTATGTTAGATTTAATTATTTCAGTATTCAATATGAATAAAAAAAATTTTAACACGTTTCATCGCTTAAAACCATTCTTAAGGTTTATTACTACTTCGGAATATTGATAATTCATCTAAAGAATTAATTAAACATTTTACAGCTTCTGCATACTTTCTAAATTTGAACCAGCGAAATTTCGCTGATTCTTAGCTATAAGTATACAACTAATTCTAATCAGCGTATATACACTGCTAAATTAGTGAAATATCACTGCTGAATTAGTGAAATTTCACTGATTTTGCAGCGTATATACGCTAATTGGAATCAGTTATATACTTTTCGCTGATTCAAATTTAGAGAGTACTTTATAATTATTTCTAAATATTTCCTGGCTGTTCTAAAATTAGAAATGATAATTAAGAACCACTTCAAAATCACCCTTAAAGACAAAAACCACCCCTTAATGATAACATTTTTTGTAAATGATTAAAAAAAAGTTTGTGAATTCTTACTCTCTAAATTTGAATCAGCGAAATCACGCTGATTCTCAGCTATAAGTATACCACTGATTCCAATCAGCGTATATGCATTGATGAATTAGTGAAATTTCACTGATTTTTCAGCGTATATACACTGATTTGTACCAGTGGTATACTTATCGCTGATTCAAATTTAGAGAGTGGTGCATGTACATTATAGAAAAGTATTTCTAGGCTATACACAAATGAATAATGGTAGTAAACACCTACTTGGAACATATCCCTAACATTCAATCTTCACTGCGCTATTTTTACTTTTTTGCAATTTCTCTTCCTTTTCCATTTCTTTCTTGTCAGTTTTCAAAAACTGACATCAGATTCGTCAACAGCGACCCAAAAAACCCCCGACTGGCGAGTTTCAAATACATTCGATTAGTTTTAAAAAATTCGGCTGCTATGTTGCCCAGTAAAAAAACTAATTCAGATCAATTGAAATGAATTAACTTTTTTGCAAGGTTCAATTCGTATTTGTCCAACTCGTCTATTGAATTTGTGCTGTGGAATTAAAAAATATTAAAGCTCACAAGTTTGTTCTTTGAATTAGTACGAATAAAGAGTTTGGAAGTAGAATTCAGGAGAATTGCAACATAGCTCCAATTTGAATTTGTCGCTAAGCGGGATTCACTGAAGTTCAGGTTATATTAATTTCAATTCAAATGAATTAGTTAACATTTACTGAGTGGATCCACTATTTGGAATTAAAAAAAAACTGACAGCGGATTTGTAAACAGCGACCCCATAAACCCCCGAGTAAGAAATTTCGAGCAAATCTGATGAATTTTAAAACTTTTGTTTTTATCGTGTGAGTTTTTAATATTTTTCTTTACCCTGGTGGAAAATTTTTGTTACTTATTTTTTTTACAATGTTGACAATATTTGTAAACATATTTAATAGTTAAGGCTGACAAATATTTTTCATGGAATTTTTACGGTTTTTTCAAATTTTCTTAGTTTTCGACTTTTTTGGAGGGGTGTATTTCAAAAGAGGTATAGTTTTTTGAAAACGGTATGCATATATATTTGTTACTCGTGATCGCAGCCCTTCAAAATGAGACTAAAGCGGAGTTGATATGTTAAGATTTAAGGAAGTTATGATTTTTTAATGAAGGTGGGGCATATATGTCCCACTGGGATAGTAAAGGGTTAAGTTTACTATAAGATTGTAGTCAGCTTACAGTTAGGCTTACTATAACCTTACTGTGAGCTGCCCGTAAACTTACTGTAAGTTTCGTGTATTTTCAATGTAAGTTTCTATGTTAGATTACCGTATGCCTTATGTAAACTTTCTGTAAGCTTCTAGTATTGTTAATTAATATAATTACATATTATTTATAAATTATTAATATTTAAATATTTTTTTTACACTAGATAATATATATTGTGAAGTAGCATATACAACCCTAACTGATGGAATAGTTAATTAAAATCTACTGCGTAGCCGTAGCAGCAAAAATAAATCACTGCGCGTAAATAAGCTTTTAATTTATTTATTAACATTTGTTAATAACAACGTAAATTTACAATAAGTTTACACCAAGCTTACAGTAAGTTCAAAGGGAACTTACAGTAAGGTTATAGTAAGATATATGACTACAATCTTATACTGTAGGGGAAGGTGGCGAAATTGAAGCCCTTTAAGGACAATGATTTAAAAAATCAAATTATTGTTATAATAAAATATTTTTTTGGTCATTTTTTACTCCTTTTGTTATTTATCTTTAATTATAATTAATTAGAAATTAAGAACAAAAAGATAAGTTTGCAAACAAAAATGTTTTCTAAAAAAATGCATTTTTTCCCATTACCCCACCAATGTGGTATTGGGAGCTCTGATTTGAAATTCTAATAAAAGGATATCATTTTTATTTTCTTTAGATATTTTTCTTATTTTGTCAATAGTTTTCGAAAGATAAACATATTACAAAATATTTAACACATAAAAAAAGACCTACAGCTTCTTTAGTATTAAAATATCCAATAATAACACATTTTAGACAATAAAACACAATTGTTGATTCTTAACAATTAAATATGCAACAATATCAAATTTTATAAATGAATCTTGTTTAATTTTCAAGAAAATAAGAAAAGCCATATCGACGTAACAAAACTCTGCTGGCTGGCACAATTCTTTCCTTACCCCAAAGAATTTTCACAGGCCAAAATTTGAAAAAAGAAGAAAAACATAAACAAATTTAATTATTACCTCTATTTTTATTCATGATCTAAATCTACACATATTTATCTCTAATAAAATCACAAAACATAATTAAAAAATACATTTTTAACCATTTACTTTGATCTCCGGAAATATTTTTCATTTAAGAAGAAAAACTATAAATCTGTCCGAAATGTGACCGTTTGTCTTCGTATGACATACGGGTAGATTGTTCAAGTTTTCCGAGTTATTTTCACGAAATTCAAAGTCTCTGTGTACTTGAAATTTAAAAGCTCCCATTATCCACGTGCTCCCATTACCCCACCTTCCCCTAAGCTTACAGATGGTGGACATTTGCAACTCACCTTAACCTCACCTTACCTCACTGTAAGCTTACGAATCTTAGGTTTAAACATATGGGAAGTTTACAGCAGGATATTGTGTTATGTGAGATGTTAAAATATTTGAAAATCTTTCTTATGAAATCAGTTAGGTAAGGAAATGACACTCTTATGTTATATTCCTTGGATAGATAAAGTATGGCAAGCGTTAGATTAAACAGAGTTAAAATTATAGTACTTTTCTTTGATAAGAGGGTGTACAAGAAGCGCTAAATTCTTGAATCCTAAGATTTAAAAAAGATACAATTATAGTAAACTTCCTTGGTTAGTATTTCTATGAGTTCGAAATTTATTATAAAACATTTCTTCACCCCACGTAAAAAATTACCCGGGAGACTCCTGGGAAAAATTTCCGGAAAATTTGTATTTCTTATAAAAAAAAGGATTTAAGTATTTCCTGGTTTCTAGGTTAATTTTGACCAATTTTTACAGGTAAATTCATTTGAATTAACAAAGATAGAAAACCAGGAGTTGTCAAAATGTCTGTTAGGTATCAAGATCACTTTTGGTTAATTTCCATGGTAATTTTGACCATATCTATAAAATATTGAAAACCCAGATTTCTCACCATGACTGACTGGTGTCTATGTCAATGTCGATGATTATAAAACTGTTTAAATCTTCAAAAATAATAAAATCAAAATTTTTTCCTTTTTATTATATAAAAGCTAAAATAAGTTTGAAAGACACCTTGACAAAGACAATATGTTTATGTTTTGTATTAGATATCTAAAAAAGACCCAATTTTCAATGTTTTTACTATTTTTGCTTCCTCGTGGAGGAAGCTTTGTACTATCGGTTTAAAAAGTATAGACCACTGTCTTTGGAAGCTTATAACTTGGGTAAAAAAAATCGTAGAATATTAAGACAACATGAAATCAGTAGCTACACTATTCCTACGTTCCTATACAGAATTGCAAATAACAAAAAAAAATTTTGTATTTGATACAAATTTTTAAAGATTAAAAATACATGGTTTTTTGCATGGTTTTGACAAAGGGCAACTTTGGAAGCTTGTAGCTCATTCAATTTATATGATATCTTTAAGCCCATTTTTTTAAATAATATTTGATTCCTTCTTAAACATATTGTATAAATAAAAAGTCATTATTTTATTACCTTTTCGCTGTTAATTAAAACAAAGATAAAAAGCTATCTCTATCAAAAATAAACGCACAGATTTGCGAAAAAATTTAAATTATGTAAAATATGAAATTGTTTAAAAAACAATTAAAGAAATATTAAAAAAAAAATTTTCATTGAATTATTTATAAGAATGTTTTCAATTTTTTGCTTTATTACCTCCATTAAAGCAAGGTGCGGGTGATCTTGAACCCTTTTGTCATCGGCATACACCACGGAAACATTATTGTACTACCGTACCTTTTTTTTGACATTTTTCTATTCTTACTAGCCATTTACAACTTTAAAGAGTTTTTTCGAATGTTTCAAGGGTGTTGGTAAAAAGATTTCAAAACTTGAAATATTTTGAATTTACTAAAAATATTTTTTTCTGTGGTATACCTGCGTAGGTTATAAAAAAAATGGGTTGCTCAAAATTTTAAACTTCTACGCCTGTGAGAAATAGATTTATGACGGCCTGCACCTTGCTTTAATGAGGTAATAAAGCAAAAAACTGAAAATTTTTTTATAAATAATTCTTTGAAAAAATTTTTTTTAAATATTTTTTTTATTGTTTTTAAACCAATTTCATATTTCACATAATTTAAATTTTGTCTCAAATCTGTGCGTTTATTTTTGATAGAGATAGCTTTTTATCTTTGTTTTAATTAACAGCGAAAAGTTAATAAAATAATGACTTTTTATTTATACAATATGTTTAAGAAGGAATCAAATATTATTAAAAAAAATTGGTATTCTTAAATGTTTATATTATTATATTATTTATGTATGTTTATTTCAATGTTAATGCTTTCTCCACGAGGAAGCAAATGTTTTTGCTGATCGTAAAGAGGAAGCAAAATGTTCGTCTAATGAACATCTGAATTTACAACTTGTTTATGAACAAATAAACTTTTTGTACAATTGGGCCCGATTTAAAAAAAAAAAATTTTCGTGTACCTACCTATAAGTGTAAAAAAGACTTTGCAAAAGGTTTCAGCGTAGGCCTGATAAGTTTAATAATTTTAAATAAATTTTTAAACTCGCATTTCAAGCTTTTGGGGTCGCTGATTACGAATATAACATTGGTTTTCAAAAATTCAAAATGTCGAATCCAATATGGTGGAGTGTTTTAAAATTATTCAAATACGATTAATAATCGTTACTCGAGGGTTTTTGGGGAGTCACTGATTAAAAATATGATCTTGGTTTTAAAAAATTAAAAATTATGAATCCAATCTGATAACTAATATGATATCAAAGTTAAAATTTTTTTTTAAAATGTAACTTCAGATATTTCATCCGTGAAACTAATATTATTCACGTAACATAATTTATGTTACAATAAACTTACTACATTCAAATGAAAGATATTACTTACAGAATATTTGTCTACTGATAAAAAATCTGATGTCAAATTTAAAAAAATTTTAATAGTTTTATAAAATTCGGATATCATATTATATATTATACTAGCAACTTTGTCGTCCGCAAGCGGCCGACTACGTTGCTAGTGTGCATTAACCATATTTTTTATTCATTTTTTTTTTCAAAAAAATTTAATATTAGAAATGTAAAAAAAATTTCTTTATATTGGATCTACCACCCAAGTAGCAAGGAATATTGCTCGAATGTCAAGCTGATATCAAGCGGCAATATTTTTGTGACATTCAGGCGATATCATAATGTCCTCTTCACGGGGACATTCCTCGGTGATGTATCTATATGATCTATGTGACGGCCTTTCACACAAAAAATGTAACGCATTACAAAACTTACATTCTACATTTATTAAACCTAAATAATTCTGTGGAACTTTACTTTCATTGAAATCTTTAAAAGACATTATTGCAACTCCTGCAGTTTTTTTATTCCAATTATCGTTTTTACATGCCAAATTCTTTTCTTGACGCACTTTCTTTTCATCTTCCGTTTCCGTAGAAAATTTTTTCTTCTTAAATGACAAATTATTTTCTTGACGCACTTTCTTTTCATCTTGAGTTTCCATTGATATTTTGCTTTTCCTACATGCCAAATTTTTATCCTTGCGTATTTTCTTTTCATCTTCAGTTTTTATAGATAATTTCTTTTTTTTTGCATGTCAAATTTTTTTTTGCGCTCTTTCTTTTTTATATCTGTTTTATTACGATTACGTTTTCTCAATCTCTCATTCTCCTGTCTTATTATTTTCTACTCATATGTAACTTTGCGCCTTGCCTCCCTTTTTCTTCCCTTCTCTTTAATTGCTCGAATTATCTTTTTATCATTTTCTTTACTCAGAAAATTCTTCATTTTTAAATATTCATGTGGTGAAATTTTGTTCACATTATTATCAGTTCTACGAATTATTTTCTTTTCACTAGTGTCATTTAGAGAATGTTTAATTTTTAAATATTGTGTTAATAGAACTCTGTTAATATTATTACTGTGCAAAGTATTAAAAACAGAACAAGAGTTTAAAATATAATTTTTATGTTCCTAAGTTCAATTTATGAAAAGACGGTTCTAATTATTCTCTATTATCGAATTCCTATTGTGAGACGTTCTTACTGCCAGAAAATGATTTAAGCGATTATTTTCAAACATTGACTTAAAATGGTTTCTCATTTTGTTATTATCAGTTTCATAATTTACACGGTTTGGCATTACGTTAAATAATACAGATGTTGCAAATGCTATTGCATATACTCCACACTAAACACTACCAAAAAGTTGTTGATTAACAGCTTCAAAAACTACTGTTGGTTTAAAAGGGAACAATCTAATTAAACATTTTATTTGATGCACATTTAAACACCCCTCATTAAGGCTATCAAAAATATAAAGCCTTACTCTATCGTAATAAACATAAATTCAGTGACCATAATTGTTATTACCGCTAAAAAGTATTTGAATATGTTTATCACCTTCTCTAATTGGGACAATAAAATCAAGCATTTGTACATACAAAGTACTTTGCACATTGAAAAATGAATTGGAATCTTTTCTTAATAATTCTTCAAATTTGTACATATGCATGTAATTTAACAATTTATTTCTATTTTCAATAATTTTTAAATCTTTATCACTTAAAATAACATACTCTTTTATGTTGGCCATAGTATACTTCGTTTAATTTTATTTTTGATTGATGAAAATCTAAATATCTTTAACCCTTTTGCTCACTCTCTCTAATATAACCAATTTTGTCTTTAATTCAATACAACCAATTTTACCTTTTATTAAAAATAAGCAATTTTTCCTTTAATTCAATACAATTAATTTTACCTTTTACTAAATATAACCAATTTTGCCTTTAATCCAATATAACCAATTTTGCCTTTTATCCAATAAAACTACCAAATATCCAAAAGAATGAGAGAACTATGAGTAACTATGAATCAGTAACTACTGATCAGCCAATAAGTGCAAAAAGGACACTCTTATATGAGTAATCAGTAGTTCATTACAAATAACATATATACGTATTTATACCTGTATTAAAACCCCGGAACAAATACCACAAAAAAACCAACCATTGGACAATAGAACCTTTGTTAATGGGGATTAACTCTGAGGACCCAGGTAATAATTTCTTTTTTCACATTAACTATAATAATCTTGGTATTCATTCATTCATTCATTCATTCATTCATTCCGTCCGGACCCCTGCTGGGTTTTCGGTGACAGAGAAAAGAACAAGTTATGGAGAGAGAAAGATATATCTTTATTTTGCAAATGAGGGTTCGCTTGACCTGCAATCTTTTAAAGAGGATTAATTAATAACTCTGAGGACCCAGGTAATAATTTCTTTGTCCCTTTATCACGTGAAAAAACTATAAAAAAAGTTTAAAACTGAATAGGTAATGCCTACCTTTCTTTCTTACACCAAGGAATATAACATAAGTACTTCCTTCGTTTAACATTGCGTTTCTCTATCTAGACAATTCAAAATGGCATAAGATCACTTTTTTTCAATTTTATATATTTTTGTCCACTTTTTGGAATTACCATAAAGTTTGAACTCTTTTCCACATAATGCATATATTCTATTTAAATTATATTGTTATTAAATAGAAAAATTTTAAGTTTTTGGAACTTGATACATTTTTCTTATTTTCAAGGTTTGTGTTAAACAGTGGGACACCTATTATTAAATAATGAATATTTGTTTCAATAATAATATTCTGCTTTATACTTTATAAATATATATGTTTTGCATTAAATAACGTTAACAAATGTTGCAAAACACTTATATTTTAATAATATTTTACATTTTTATAATACGATGTCAAGTTTCATATAAAAAATTGTTATTATTTTTTTTTACGTTTACAGTACTGCTGATCATACGTCATAATTTCGTCATAACATAAAAACAATTTGGAGGAAAAATTGAATAGTCGTTCTCTTATGAAGTGTTATTTTTCAAATGTTGCCGAACAATAATTGTATTAATTATAAATTTTGAATTTTTTAGTGTTTTTTAGCATAAAAAATCACATTTTTAGTAGCTGTGTAAGTATAAATGCGCATGCGTATAGATAGTTTGTTGTCATAAACATGGTTTACATTTAAATTTTGGTCGAGTTTCTTTAGTAGTTTTTCAGAAAATTAAAGTGACCTACTGTTTAAACTGTCCCACTGTTTATCACTCTCCCCTACCTGTATTAGAGCCCCAGAAAATTTTAATAAAAAAATTTAAAAATTATTACCTGGCCCCTCAGAATTAATCTTCATTAACAAAGGCTCTATTGTCCAAGGATTGGTATTGTTTGTAGTAATTGTTCTGAGAGTCTAATACTGGTATATACATATTTTTTTTATTTTGAAAACAGAAAGAAAGAAGAGTAAGATTTTTAGGCGAAGATATTCTTATGTTATGGGGAATCCTCTAGATAGAGAAATGCAATATTAAATGAAAATTATATGTTATATTCCTTGATGTGAGAAAGAAAGATATACATTACCTCTTCAGTTTTTGACTTTTATCTTTATATTTCCTTGTGATAATACACGGAAAAAATTTCGAGACGTCGGACGTGCCGATGTCAATGTAAACCTACTGTACATTTCATTATGTACTCAGAGTTAATCTTCATTAACAACGGTTCTATTGGCCAAGGGTTGGTACATCTTTATTTTTCTATATAATAAATGTGAAAAAAGAAATTATTACCTGGGTCCTCAGAGTTAATCCCCATTAACAAAGGTTCTATTGTCCAATGGTTGGTTTTTTTGTGGTATTTGTTCCGGGGTTTTAATACAGGTATAAATACGTATATATGTTATTTGTAATGAACTACTGATTACTCATATAAGAGTGTCCTTTTTGCACTTATTGGCTGATCAGTAGTTACTGATTCATAGTTACTCATAGTTCTCTCATTCTTTTGGATATTTGGTAGTTTTATTGGATAAAAGGCAAAATTGGTTATATTGGATTAAAGGCAAAATTGGTTATATTTAGTAAAAGGTAAAATTAATTGTATTGAATTAAAGGAAAAATTGCTTATTTTTAATAAAAGGTAAAATTGGTTGTATTGAATTAAAGACAAAATTGGTTATATTAGAGAGAGTGAGCAAAAGGGTTAAAGATATTTAGATTTTCATCAATCAAAAATAAAATTAAACGAAGTATACTATGGCCAACATAAAAGAGTATGTTATTTTAAGTGATAAAGATTTAAAAATTATTGAAAATAGAAATAAATTGTTAAATTACATGCATATGTACAAATTTGAAGAATTATTAAGAAAAGATTCCAATTCATTTTTCAATGTGCAAAGTACTTTGTATGTACAAATGCTTGATTTTATTGTCCCAATTAGAGAAGGTGATAAACATATTCAAATACTTTTTAGCGGTAATAACAATTATGGTCACTGAATTTATGTTTATTACGATAGAGTAAGGCTTTATATTTTTGATAGCCTTAATGAGGGGTGTTTAAATGTGCATCAAATAAAATGTTTAATTAGATTGTTCCCTTTTAAACCAACAGTAGTTTTTGAAGCTGTTAATCAACAACTTTTTGGTAGTGTTTAGTGTGGAGTATATGCAATAGCATTTGCAACATCTGTATTATTTAACGTAATGCCAAACCGTGTAAATTATGAAACTGATAATAACAAAATGAGAAACCATTTTAAGTCAATGTTTGAAAATAATCGCTTAAATCATTTTCTGGCAGTAAGAACGTCTCACAATAGGAATTCGCTAATAGAGAATAATTAGAACCGTCTTTTCATAAATTGAACTTAGGAACATAAAAATTATATTTTAAACTCTTGTTCTGTTCGAGGGGAAATTCACTTGAGTAATCAGTGATTACTTTTATTTTCAGTATAAATGAAATATTCAAGTAATCTTAGAAATCACGGTAATCTCAAGGAACCTCAGTAGTAATCGGGTAATCGCGCCAGGTAATCCAATAATCGCTTCAGGTAATCGGGTAATCTCTCCAGAAATCGTGAAAGCCCATTAACGCTGCGAGATATTTCGACTGTAGCCGAGAACTGGCGAACAAGTCCGAGCTAGAACGAAATGTCAAGTGTGATGGGTCGCCAGTACATACTTGTCAGAGCGCTAACTGTTGTATAGGTTATACTTGATGGATAATTGATTTATTTGTTATACATCGTCAAATAAATGCATACAAAATACATATATGTATAATGTTATAATTCACCGTAAGTAAGAATATCTAGCTAATTTCTTATAATTACACTGAGAAAACGATATTATTGTTTGCATCAAACAACTCACGCTTCGATAAATTTTATCTTTACTATATACGACTATACTAAATGTATTTATGTTAGATTCAATCAATATTATTTCGTTTAATGTAAACAGTATACTTCTTTAAAACGCAATTTTAGTTGACTTTAAATTCCATATTTGCATTTAAGCAAAATTCAAACTTAGTTTTTAAACATACTTTTGGTCTAATCAGAATGCAGTGTCCCTTATTAAATTAAATATAATATTATTTTAAGAAATCTGTCTATTTTTTAATGTTGTAAAAAATAATATTTTAAAATTTAATACAATTACTATTGATTAAAATCAATAGTAATTATAGTTTTATTTGTTGTTGAAATCAATTGATTAATTTGAGGTTATGTTAGCACGTTAAATGTCATTTGAAGACATATGTTTTCTAAAACTTTATTTATCTATGTACAGGAACAGTACGAAGAGCATATAATAATGGATAAAAATAATAATTCAGATACTGCAATGATGATATCAAAAGAAACTCAAACAGATGCAGAAACTCCCGAAGATGCAGCTGTAAAATTATTTTGGAATACAGTCGAGTCAGAAACCGCTATTCATTTGCCTCTGTATGTCAAAAAAATTTTTGGAATATATCATCTGGACAATCCCTTCTCTTTACGCGAACTTCGCGAAGAACAGATAAATGAAGTCGAAAACTTTGTCGCAAATGATTTGCCTTTACTTCTGGATACCAGTGAAAATTTGGAAAATTATTTTGGAATATTTCGAAATAACCCAAGCAGTTTTCGTTTTTTGAGTGGCGTAAAAACAAATATTTTGGAATTAGTTAGGTACGTGAACTCAATCAAGCAATCGCAGTGGAGTAAAAAAATGAAATTAACTTCTACGATTTCTGCAAACCGGACAGAAAATAAATCGCCTTCCACTGTGCCACTGACTAGCCCCCTCGCTAACTCCCACGTTGTTCTAGTAAAACCAAATGTATGTGATACAGAAGAAGAAAAGAGAAAATTATTCGATTTAATTTTTTTATACGTAAAAAAGTCAAAGGAACTAAATCATTTAGATTCACAAGAAAAATTGACGGCGATGAAAATTGAAGTTATAGGTGTACCCGATGCACAAAATGCTTTAACTTCATTCACATATTTGGCTCGTGTAACATGTCCTATATGTGATATGGTATGTAGTTTCAGTAAGGCGTTACAGAAAAATGGAAAATACAAATGGATACCGTCTAACTTTTATAGGCATCTAAATACTCACTTTCAGAGTGAAACACAGACAATGAAAAATTCTCGTTCTAAAGACATGAGTTCAACTCCTTCAGCGCGACAGAACATTTTTTCAGAAAATGAAAAAACTTATCAACACTTGGATCAGAACTATAGTTCAAGCTTGCCTCAAAAGGGTAACGATGCGGTTATGAATTTTATGCTGCCGACGACGAGTTTTGAAAATTCGATTTCTGTCGAGGATTCAGATTCTCTGGACCAAAATACACGAAACGCAATGCATGTAGATGCCAAATATTTCCAAGAAGAAAATGATGAACACATGATGTCTTCGGGTTTTGGAGGACTGATAAATAATTCACTGAATATAGTACACGAACAGCAGGGGGAATGAATACGCAGGCTGATTACCGAACGAATCATTCTGTTGATTTCAAAAATGTTCGATCTCATGCGGAAACAGGCCAATCCTCTTTCACTCTTTTGAAAAAATTAAATGAAGCGTCACAAGAAAAATTGTCGAGAAATAAGAGAAGTTACAGATATGATGAGGAATTAAAACAATTTTCGAGCTACATATTTATGACGGGAGGAAGAATTGCATATGAAACTCTTGCTGCTAACTTACCACTTCCATCAACAAGTACCATCATGCGAACCATAAACAAATCAAGTTCTTCAATAATTGAAGGGGAATGTCGCTTTGAGGAATTAAAAACATTTTTAAGTTCCCGGAATCTTCCTCCATATGTTTGGCTTAGTGAGGATGCAACCCGAATTGTTAATCGCATCCAATATGACCCCAAGACGAATCAATTGATAGGTTTTGTTTTACCATTAAATTCCAATGGTATCCCGAAGTCTAAAACATTCCTTGCAACTTCTGCGAAAGTAATTGAAGATCTTTTTTTAAATAATAAGCCAGCTTCACTGTTATATGCAATAATGGTCCAACCGTTAGTGAGAAATAGTCCGCATTTTTGCCTCTGCTTGTATGGTACTGACAATAAGTTTAACGCAAATAATGTGAGAGATCGCTGGGATTTTATTCTTAAAGGTTTGTCAAGTATTTGTGTGACAGTTCTCGGTATATCTTCCGACGGAGATAGTCGATTATTAAAAGCAATGTCAATAGAAAGCTCTTTAGGAACAAATGAGCATAAACTTTTGACAGCCAATGATTTCAATATCGCTTTTCCGGGATTTTGTGCAAAACTGTTGCCTAGAATTATTTCTTGTCAAGATATAATTCACATTGGAGGAAAATTAAGAACGAGATTTTTGAAAGATACTGCACTGTTGCCAATTGGCGATTATGTCATTTCTTCTACTCACATCAAAATGTTAATGAAGCTTGTTTCTAAGGATAAACATCAATTAACTCAGAAGGACGTTTCTAATTCCGACAAAATGAATTTTCAATCAGTCATCAAAATTTGCGATCCAAAGATCTGGTCTTTATTACAACAAAACGTTCCAACAAGCGAGGGTACACGAAGCTATCTACAAGTAATGTATTATGTTCTTACTTCATATTTGTCTGAAGCTGTCACTGTCAAGGATAGAATCTATTACATCTGGTATTCGGTCTTTTTTTTACGAATGTGGCGATGCTGGTTGCGAACAATTGAAAATTATTCAGTGACTGATCATTTCATAAGTCGAAATTCGTATGTATGTATTGAACTAAATGCCCACAGTTTAATAAGTGCAATTGTACTGTGCAGGGATAAACAAATACCCGAAGTTTTTTTACCTTTGTTATTCAGTAGTCAACCTTGTGAAAGTTTTTTTCGCCAATTACGATCGATGACAACTACTTATTGTACAATGGTAAATTTTACGATTTTAGATTGCATCCACAGAGTTTCTCGAATTCAGCTTCAATCTGATATCTCGGTGCAGAATTGTAATACGTTCAAATTTCCGCGGGTAAAACATTTAAATGCTTCTTTTGAATCTCAAGATAAAGATATAGCTTCTACAAGTATCATTTGCAGCAATGATACTGCTCTTCCAAGTAATAACGAAATTATTTATGTAATGAACAGAGCAAAGGAAGACGCATTTCACGCAATGCGTACTTTAGGAATCAAAACAGAAATAAACGTTGCCGAAAAAACAGATGTTCAGTGCATTAATTCTGATACTCTCAGTGCCGATGCCGAAGAGAATGATTTGAACAATGAAGAAATTGAATTTGAAGGATTCGATGAAAACTACAGAACAGATGTAAATACATTGTCTCAAACTTCAATAGAAACTTCTAATTCTGAACTTTTGATAGATTTGACAGTGTTATCAACAGTACAAGGTAGTTTAGAATTAAAGGATTACACAAATTGTACAACTATATTGAGTGAAACAAGTCCTTTTACAGTTGTCACTGATTCTACTGGAAAGGAAACTGTAGTAAGGAAGTCATCAATTTGTTGGCTCTTAAATGAGTTCTCAGGAAAATTGAGTAGTGACAGATTATTGAGAGTACGTCAAGCTGAATATGAATCGTATAAATCAAGTGACGCAAAAATTTTAGCGGATTGTTTTGAAAAATGTGATCAAATAAATATCGGTGATTGGACTGTTTTTCGTCGGATTGATAGTAAAAAGTGTCTTATTGGTCTTGTCCTTGGATTTGGATATTTAACTGGTAAAACGCGAAAGGCAAAAGAATATTCTAGTACCTACGCAAACATTCGAGGAAACAAAAGAGACATCGGCGTATCATGTCAATGGTTTGGACTCACAGACAGTGGGTATTTAACATTAATAAACACTTTTGTACATGGGTATATAAATATTAATAAGTATCAGTTTACATTATCGGCACCCATTATCACCGACGCAGGTTTAATATTTTCAGAAAAAATTTTCCTGCAAGTCAAAAGTTTGGTGTAAAATAAGAATTCACTATATCAAAAGTAGACGTTTCAAAAGTCTATTTAAATCGAGATTTAAATATCTGATATTTTGATGATTTAAAATAAGTTCACTATTAAACTCAAACTTTGCATAATAATACTGACTGCATATTATTTAATTATATTACATGAAAATTAGTTTCTTTATTAATTTATTTAATGTTAGAAATATTATTGGACAATTTGTCGCAATTTGTAGGTAGGTTTCTTGTATAAGTAAAAAGACTGGATATTATAGCACCTGTTAAGAAGAAAAACAGTATTAAATTCATTTATGGGAAGTTATTAATTTTATCTCTTGACTTGCAGGTTATTAAAATATAAAGAAGATATATTAAATTAAATTTATATAATATATGTATTGAAATAACAATTCTTTGTGTTATAATTTTTCGATAATCAGTATTAAATCTTACTTTATTCTTATGCCAATTTCGAATTGTGTACATCTCATATAAAATATTTAGAATAAGATTAAGCGAAACTTATAATTTTGTATAAAAAAAATAAAAAATATTTTTTTTCCATTACATCGTTTGTGTAATCATGTTTAATAAAAATTATAATTACACAAGATAGGCTTTGATACTAACTCCTTTTTCATAATAGATATAATTTTTAAGAAATGTATAAAAACATTAAACTAAGTTTTTTATCATTTAATAGCACATTCACAGAAAATCAAGTTGCATTAAAATGAGATATTGTTATTGTTTCAATACCAAATTTAATTAAAATAAGATAAAATTCGATTGAAATCTCTATTAAAATGTAGGGCGTGATATAATAATATAATCTTTGAATTTATATAAATAATAATAATATACTATTAATAAGTAGAATAAAATGAAATAAAATAAATGAATAAATAAAAAAACTTTATATTTTTATTAAAACAATAATATAAATTTTTGCATTTAATAATTTTAAAAAATAATTTAATTTTTATATCCATTATCGAAACATTTATTCCTTTCGTAATTAATATTTTCATTTAATACAGAATTTTAATCGATTTTAATTCTGTTCATAATGAATATTTGACGAGAAATTATTATAAAGAATTAAAAAGTCGATCGAAGCCGAGTTTTGCCGAGAGCGTGAATAAGTACTCACTGGCAATCGAACCGACCGTCTTTAGGAATTTCTGGTAATCGCGTAGTAATCTCTACAGTAATCGCATGGTAATCTGGTAATCGCATAGAAATCTGGTAATCACAAAGAAATCTAGAGAAATATTAGAAATCTATATTAAAATCATACAGAGATTACCACTAGTGATTACTGATTACTCAAGTGAATTTCCCCTCGGTTCTGTTTTTAATACTTTGCACAGTAATAATATTAACAGAGTTCTATTAACACAATATTTAAAAATTAAACATTCTCTAAATGACACTAGTGAAAAGAAAATAATTCGTAGAACTGATAATAATGTGAACAAAATTTCACCACATGAATATTTAAAAATGAAGAATTTTCTGAGTAAAGAAAATGATAAAAAGATAATTCGAGCAATTAAAGAGAAGGGAAGAAAAAGGGAGGCAAGGCGCAAAGTTACATATGAGTAGAAAATAATAAGACAGGAGAATGAGAGATTGAGAAAACGTAATCGTAATAAAACAGATATAAAAAAGAAAGAGCGCAAAAAAAATTTGACATGCAAAAAAAAAGAAATTATCTATAAAAACTGAAGATGAAAAGAAAATACGCAAGGATAAAAATTTGGCATGTAGGAAAAGCAAAATATCAATGGAAACTCAAGATGAAAAGAAAGTGCGTCAAGAAAATAATTTGTCATTTAAGAAGAAAAAATTTTCTACGGAAACGGAAGATGAAAAGAAAGTGCGTCAAGAAAAGAATTTGGCATGTAAAAACGATAATTGGAATAAAAAAACTGCAGGAGTTGCAATAATGTCTTTTAAAGATTTCAATGAAAGTAAAGTTCCACAGAATTATTTAGGTTTAATAAATGTAGAATGTAAGTTTTGTAATGCGTTACATTTTTTGTGTGAAAGGCCGTCACATAGATCATATAGATACATCACCGAGGAATGTCCCCGTGAAGAGGACATTATGATATCGCCTGAATGTCACAAAAATATTGCCGCTTGATATCAGCTTGACATTCGAGCAATATTCCTTGCTACTTGGGTGGTAGATCCAATATAAAGAAATTTTTTTTACATTTCTAATATTAAATTTTTTTGAAAAAAAAATGAATAAAAAATATGGTCAATGCACACTAGCAACTTAGTCGGCCGCTTGCGGACGACAAAGTTGTTAGTTTATTATATAGAAAAATAAAGATGTACCAACCCTTGGCCAATAGAACCGTTGTTAATGAAGATTAACTCTGAGTACATAATGAAATGTACAGTAGGTTTACATTGACATCGGCACGTCCGACGTCTCGAAATTTTTTCCGTGTATTATCACAAGGAAATATAAAGATAAAAGTCAAAAACTGAAGAGGTAATGTATATCTTTCTTTCTCACATCAAGGAATATAACATATAATTTTCATTTAATATTGCATTTCTCTATCTAGAGGATTCAAAATAACATAAGAATATCTTCGCCTAAAAATCTTACTCTTCTTTCTTTCTGTTTTCAAAATAAAAAAAATATGTATATACCAGTATTAGACTCTCCGAACAATTACGACAAACAATACCAATCCTTGGACAATAGAGCCTTTGTTAATGAAGATTAATTCTGAGGGGCCAGGTAATAATTTTTAAATTTTTTTATTAAAATTTTCTGGGGATCTAATACAGGTAGGGGAGAGTGATAAACAGTGGGACAGTTTAAACAGTAGGTCACTTTAATTTTCTGAAAAACTACTAAAGAAACTCGACCAAAATTTAAATGTAAACCATGTTTATGACAACACACTATCTATACGCATGCGCATTTATACTTACACAGCGACTAAAAATGTGATTTTTTATGCTAAAAAACATTAAAAAATTCAAAATTTATAATTATTACAATTATTGTTCGGCAACATTTGAAAAATAACACTTGATAAGAGAACGACTATTCAAATTTTCCTCCAAATTGTTTTTTTTGTTATGACGAAATTATGACGTATGATCAGCAGTACTGTAAACGTAAAAAAAAATAATAACAATTTTTTATATGAAACTTGACATCGTATTATAAAAATGTAAAATATTATTAAAATATAAGTGTTTTGCAACATTTGTTAACGTTATTTAATGCAAAACATATATATTTATAAAGTATGAAGCAGAATATTATTATTGAAACAAATATTCATTATTTAATAATAGGTGTCCCACTGTTTAACACAAACCTTGAAAACAAGAAAAATGTATCAAGTTCCAAAAACTTGAAATTTTTCTATTTAATAACAATATAATTTAAATAGAATATATGCATTATGTGGAAAAGAGTTCAAACTTTATGGTAATACCAAAAAGTGGACAAAAATATATAAAATTGAAAAAAAGTGATCTTATGCCATTTTGAATTGTCTAGATAGAGAAACGCAATGTTAAACGAAGGAAGTACTTATGTTATATTCCTTGGTGTAAGAAAGAAAGGTATGCATTACCTATTCAGTTTTAGACTTTCTTTATAGTTTTTTCACGTGATAAAGGGAGAAAGAAATTATTACCTGGGTCCTCAGAGTTATTAATTAATCCTCTTTAAAAGATTGCAGGTCAAGCGAACCCTCATTTGCAAAATAAAGATATATCTTTCTCTCTCCATAACTTGTTCTTTTCTCTGCCACCGAAAACCCAGCAGGGGTCCGGACGGAATGAATGAATGAATGAATGAATACCAAGATTTTATATATTATATTGGATCCGCCATTTTTAATTTTTGATAACCAAATTTATATCCACAATCAGCGACCCCAAAAACCCCTGAGTAACGATTTTTAAGCGATGAGGCACCAGTGATAGATCAACGTCGGTAAAAATGCTAAAATATTCTATTTTCAATTAAAGTAAATATTTATATCGTTTAGGGCTGGTGTATAGATAAGTTGTAATAGATGGTACCCTACCGAAAGAGTGTTACTGGATTGGTACTGGGAAATTGGAACTGAGGGCTCAGTACCAACTCAGTACAAATTTGGTGCATTTTGGTACTGAAATGGAACTGGGAAATTTACCTGCGAAAAGGGTCGAGTTACCGTTAAAACCCTCATAAAAGTGAAAAGCGACTAGTTTTTTCAATATGTTTAAACTAATACTTTATATTTATTTCAATATTATATTTGTTTTTCCTGGATTTATATTATTTTCATACATTATTATGCATATGATATGTCCATTGGCAGCTAAATTCAAAAATGATGTCTATTTTTTTATCAAACGTAAGGTATACGAGATAAATTATAACATTTTTAAATGTAATTATTTTTTGATAAATTTTAGATATTCATAACCTGGAAATATTAACGAATCTCAATATATATTTTTTAAAGTTGAGTTATTAAAATTATAAATTTTTTAAGCAATAAAACTCGGGTTAAAATTTTAATCCTTCAACAAAGGACCTAGGGGTCTATTGTTCAAGGAGGGATTGCAATATAATTTCCAAACTTAACAGAAATTTTCTACAAACTATTATGTTTTTTTTGCTGTTTTACACGTATATCGTGAGAGACGGTTTGTTGATCTTATATACCTTTAAAATTATTGTTAAAGTACTTTAAAAATGTCTTCTTATGGGTTATCAGGTAGTGGTACTGAAGTGGAACTCAAGCCAAGTCCAATTCAGTACCATTCCAGTACCACTCTTTCGGTAGGGTATGGACAATTATATTCATAATGGTAGTTCATGAAAAGTAAATGGACGCGCGTAGAGCGTAAAAATTAGTTCCAGTTTTTTATTAAACCTATTAAATTTAAACAAAATATAATAATTATAATTTCATAATTAGATGCTAAAAAAAAAAATTTTCAGGTCACAGAGCACGTGCTGGAGAAATTGTAAGGCGACGAAGGGAAAATAATAGAAGACGGATGCAAGAATTTAATAATGTAACAAAAATGGCCAGATTTTTTAAAGAATTGATAAATAACACAAATGATAATGAGAAAAGTAAAGATTATAATCACAGGAATTTTCAAAGAGGACATAATAGAGGGGGAAGAGGAAATCGAGGAAAAAGAGGAGGTAGAGGAAGATCTAATGTAAATAATTAATTCGTCACGTTTATTTTAAAAATTTACATTTCATTTTATAATATATATTTTTATAAATTCAATTCAATTATTTTTGTAGACCAATTATATACATAAGTGTTTATTTCATGTTTTGAAATTTGTGGCCTTAGGTCTTTATTAAGAGAATTACGTTATTTTCAATATGTCAAAAATTTTGTTAAATTATTTATTTTCAAAATTTTTTGTCTATGCATTTCACCATGAACATGGATCTTCATGGGTAGCACAACCATGTGCTCCCATGTTTTTAAATTTAAATTTTAAACCATAAAAAAACCCATAACTTAAATAATGATTTATATTAAATTGTTAACCAAAAATTCTTTTAAAACATATTAAATATATTACTATGGTAAGTCTGATCTTCAGATAGTAAAATTGCAATTACTATTTTAACCTAAAAAATAATAACATAATTGTTTTTACAGATTTTTATTCTAAAAACTTCGTTCTTATTATAAATATAACTTATTCAAAATTATATGCGGTACGTACTAAAATTATAGATGAGACTTTGTGTTTGATTATAACGACATAAAAAATTGTTTTTGTAATTCTAGTCCTGAAGATCCATGTTCATGGTGAAATGCATAGACAAAAAATTTTGAAAATAAATAATTTAACAAAATTTTTGACATATTGAAAATAACGTAATTCTCTTAATAAAGACCTAAGGCCACAAATTTCAAAACATGAAATAAACACTTATGTATTTATGTATATTTACTTTTATGTATATTTATTTGTATCATTTACCAAGTACAGAAAATTTAATGATATTAAAATGTTTATTAGAAGCTAAATAATGTCAGAAATCAATTGCTATTTTCAGAATTGGGATTTCATTTATTTGTAATTTGTTTCATTTATTAATAATATGGTTAACATTAATTAATTACTAAATATTGAAAAAAAAATTTAGAAAAAATAATGTGCGAATTAGGAAATGGAAAAAAATTTCAAGACTTAAAAAAAAAAAAAAATTAGGAATATTATGAGTAAGTTACTATTGTTTGTGTTAATTTAAGGGGGTTTAAATAGAAATAATACATAGTCGCACATATTTTTTCAAAATAAAGTAATTTTGTCCTGCAATTTACCCATTTATCATCCGTTTTTGTTTTATTTTTTTTAAAAAAAGAGGTATAACTTTTTTGTTTTCCTCGCTATTAAAAAATGTCTAAAAAAAACGTTTATTTCTACTCGTGTTTTTCAAAAAAAAATTGAAAAAAATTTTTTTTGGAAAATAAAAATTTTTGAAAATTAAAAATTTGATTAATTTAGTTGTTTTTTGACGAAATTGTCTGCCCAACGAACTCAGGCGAAATTTAGGTGCACTTAAACTGCAAACCAATTTTGAGGTCGATTTATTAAAATTTGCTTAAGTTATCGTCGAGACAACTTTTTTGTCTACAGACATACAGACATACATACATACATACATACATACAGACAAACATTTGTTTAAAACCTATTTTTTTGGCATCAGGAGGTCTCAAAACGTGGAGATTTACATGAATTAGATGTTGGTCAAAATCGGGCAAATGTAATACTTTATCATTATGATGAGAATGTAAAAATAAATTTTTAATTAAAAATTTAAAAAAAATAGAAAATGGCGGACTCAATTTGGCTACCCAATATGCCGGAAAAATTTGATATTGATATGCTTCGTTCAAAATTCGGTGCTAGTGAATTTGTGGGGTCAGTAAATCAAAATTTGAGGATCGATTTAACAAATTCAAAATTTGGATTCATAGACACCAAAAATCTCCGTGTACTGAATTTTAAACTAATCGAATCACTGTTAAATTATTCCGTTATGATGGGCCAGCCATTTTGGATTTTTTAAATCTAACCTCAAATTCGAATTCAGGGACCTCGAAAACAACAGTGTACTCATTGATACTTAAATAGAAAAAGATTTACTATTTTCTTCAAATGTGTACAAATACGTCCAAAATCACAAAAACTGAACGTCTTTTTATTGGGATATATATGAGCCATGGACTGTCAAGGGGTAAGATAAAAAAAAAAAGTCTAAAAATAAAAGAAGTTCACTCAATTCAAAAGTTAGCAATCGAAAACTTACGATATTCTAGTAAAAGCAGTGCAACATGAACTAATCAGAAATATTTTAAAAATAGGTAATTGTACTTTTTGGAAATGGATAGCAATGGTTGACTTATAAAAAAAAAAAAAAACAAAACAAAAAATTCGGTATTTTATGTGTAAGTTACTTTAATTTATGTTAATTTAAGGTGGTTTAAAGAGAAATAATACATATTTGAACACATTTTTTCAAAATAAAGTGATTTCGCTCTGCATTTTACCCATTTTTCATCCGTTTTTGTTTTTTTTGTCTTTTTTTTTAAAAAATAGGTATAATTTTTTTGTTTTAATCTCTATTAAAAATTGTCAGAGGAAAAATGTGTTTCATTTGACTCACATTTTTCAAAAAAAAATTGAAAATTTTTTTTTTTTGAAAAATAAAAATTTTTGAAAATTAAAAATTATAAAAAATTGTGTAACTTTCTTGTTTTCACTCGAATCAAAAAATGCTAAAGGAAAAAAGTGTTTCATTTGACTCACATTTTTCAAAAAAAAATTGAAAATTTTTTTTTTTGAAAAATAAAAATTTTTGAAAATTAAAAATTTGAATAATTTTGTTGTTTTTTGACGAAATTGTCTGCCCAACGAACTCAGGCGAGATTTTGGTGCACTTAAACTGCAAACCAATTTTGAGGTCGATTTATTAAAATTTGCTCAAGTTATCGTCGAGACAACTTTTTTGTCTACAGACATACAGACATACATACATACATACAGACAAACATTTTTTTAAAATCTATTTTTTTGACATCAGGAAGTCTTGAAACGTGGAGATTCACAAGAATTAGAGATTGGTCAAAATCGGGCAAATGTAATACTTTCTCATTTTGATGAGAATTTAATTAATAACATATATATTTTCAGGTGAAGTTTCGAATACTGGACGTTTATTGAGACAATAATCCACTTCAAGAGACCAACATTCATCAGTCTTGCGTTCTATAGAACTGTACTTTATTTTAAAAAACTTTCATATTTATCAATTCAGTATCACAAATATTTCACTTTGATAATGTCCTTATTTAATTTCAAATTTTTTTTACATAAACGTTTATTCGATTCTATTTGGATATAAGGCACTTGTGATACATCTTTCTGACTATAATTTTACAAGTCTATGTAAAACAGCAATTACACTTGTAATTTAATGTAGAATATTTCTAAAATTATAAATCATACGGCCTCACGAAAAATACTGGACTTCGGAAATCAAAATAATTTCCTTCCATATAATTTGGAAAGCTGAACACGAAACTGAATTAATTTATATAAAACTTAGTATCTAAGAGAATTTGAGGGCGTTGATTACTTGAATCTGCTGTCAATTTTTCAAAATTAAAAATAGCGGATTCTATATGTCGAACAAACTTTTGAAAATTAGTAAGATAGGTCCCTCTTCTCGTGCAAAGTTACATATAATTTATTAATTTAAGGTTTTTTAAGGTTGCTGATTACAAATTTTAAGTTAAATTTTCAAAATTCAAAATGATAGATCGAAGAAGATTGACACTTTTTTATGAATTAAAAGTTTTTTAAGAAATTTAGTACTTTGAGGTTTTATGATAACGAATTACAAATCTGAAGTTAGACTTTCAAAATTTTTCATTTTAAATTTTGATAATCTAACTTTAGAATTGTATTCAGACACCTTTAAAACCTTTAGTACCTTAGGTACTAAATTTTATAAAAAACTATTAATTTTTAAAAAAAATTTTAGCCATTTTAGATCCGTCACTTTGAATTATGAAAATATGACTTATGATTTATGACCAGTGATGCCTATCAATCCAAAAGATACAAACTAGACAAAATTTCACCTATGGCAAAAAATTTTTTTACAAATTTTACAAGTTTTTGAAAAATTTATTTACCATATAGGATCCGTCATTTTGAACTTTAAAAATCAATCTTGAGATATGTAATCTGTAATCCTAAATATCCCTAGTTAATAGGTTTTATTAAAAAGCATTTCAATTTTTGAAAAATTGTCAAATATCTTAGATACACTACCGTCCGAAATTGTGCGAACTCTGCTTTTTCAACAACTATAAAACTGTTCAAATCTTCAAAAATATTAAAACTAAAATTTTTTCCTTTTTATTTTATTAAAGTTAATAAAATTCTGAAAGAAATGACACCTTGACAAAGAGAATATGTTAATTTTTCAATTAGATATCTAAGAAAAACCCAATTTTCAATGTTTTTACTATTTTTTTTATTTCTCTGACAAAAATTAATATTTTTAAACGTTCTTAGGCTCATTGAAATCGTATTTTGTTATGCGATTTAAATTATATAAAACAATTCATGTACACATTCTTCCCTAGCGTATGCAAACCGTGAAAGTTGGCTCATAAAATGTCAAAAAATTTAAATTTAATTCTACAATAAAATATAATGTTTTAAAATCAAGTAAATATATCATTCTAAACTTCTCTGATTTATGTAAGTAAATTTAAGATTTATACATTTTACTGATCATTTTTTGTCATATAAATATTAATCACAATTTTTTGACATTTTATGAGACAACTTTCACGGTTTGCATACGCTAGGGAAGAATGTGTACATGAATTGTTTTATATAATTTGAATTCCATAACAAAATACGATTTCACTGAGCCTAAGAACGTTTAAAAATATTAATTTTTGCCAGAGAAATAAAAAAAATAGTAAAAACAATGAAAATTGAGTTTTTCTTAGATATCTAATTGAAAAATTAACACATTCTCTTTGTCAAGGTGTCATTTCTTTCAGAATTTTATTAACTTTAATAAAATAAAGAGGAAAAAATTTTAGTTTTAATATTTTTGAAGATTTGAACAGTTTTATAGTTGTTGAAAAAGCAGAGTTCGCACAATTTCGGACGGTAGTGTACGCCATTTTGAATTTTGAAAAATAGACTTAAGATTCGTGATCAGCGACTCAAAAAACCCTCAAGTAAGAAATTTATTACCCGACAGAAAACTTGTACTAGATAATGTACATGTTCTTGTACATGTTTATTAATGAACTTGTACATGTTCAAGTAATGTTCTTGAACAAGTTCAGCATCTGGAATTGAGATATGTTTCTGTACCAGCACTTGTACAAGATCCTGGATAAGAAAATGTACATGTTTTTGTACATATTTTTTGTGCAGGTTTCATGTACTTTTACATGAACACGTTTATGTTCTTGTACAAGAACATTTGTTTAAAAATGTTTTTGAAAAACATTTGAGATTTTAATAAGTTATAATTATTAAGACTCTTTACTTAAGCATGCTAAAAATTATTGCGCAGTTGTAAAGGCTTTAGAAAAGTACTGCGCAACCTTTAAAGTTTTTAATTTTTAATTTAAAAGACATGAATGAACATGTACAAGAACTTGTTCTACATCCGGTACAAGAAAATGTACATGAAACCTGCACAAAAAATTATGTACAAGAACATGTACATTTTCTTGTACAAGTATATTTTCTTGTCCAGGATCTTGTACAAGTTCTGGTACAAGAACATGTCTCAATTCCGGATGCTGAACTTGTTCAGGAACATTACTCGAACATATACAAGAATATGTACAAGTTCATTAATGAACATGTACAAGAACTTGTACATTTTCTTGTACAAGTTTTTTCAGCAGGGTATTCTCTAAGAAAATTTATGATATTATCAGTTTTCGAAATGTTTGTACGAACAATAGAATCTGTCATTCTTAAGTTTAAAAATTTGACTTCAAAATCGTAATCAACGATCTCAAAGTTCCTCAAATAAAAAGTTTTATGTAAATCCAATTTTAAAATATCCAACATGTGCTTTCTAGTTAGAAAAAATCCTAATGTGATTGGTTGAAACCGACTAAAGATTCGTGATTAGTATCATAAATAAATTGGATAGGAAACATTGATTTTCGAACCCTGACATTTTTTTGTAAAGCTGAATCACTTTACACAATTGGAACCATATAGTAGTATACGTGTAATTACACATGTAATTCCTGTTTCAAAAATATACGTAAATGATATATAAACAATAAAAATTTAAAAAATTATGAAATTATCAAAAAATCATAATAATAAAAATCGACTACAGAGCGCAATTTGGGGATTGGGGTTTTTAAGAAGCAGGGTTAAGACGGAGAATAGAATGCGCACCTTCATGCAAAAAGGTGTATATATATTTATATATATATATATTAATAAATCTACAAACTTTGTTAAAAAGAATTTTAAAATTTTGAGTTTTTTATGACTAAAATGCAAAAAAACCATAATTTTTATAATTGTCATAATCGTTATCGAATTCATCCTAATTTTCTCTCTGATTCTAATAATTAAAGCATCGATATATGCAGGTATATTCATTTACATTATAAAAACTGTACATCCTCTTTAAATGTCAATGAATCAAAATTATTTTTTACAATATAAAATATATTTCATCTACGATGTTTCAAGTTTTCTGTTTCTGGCATAGAAAGTTATTATCAGAATATGTATTTATATAAATGACAGTTTGACAATATCTTCTAAAATAATTGAAAACCGCTGCCAAGTTGAAGTATGAACTTTTTGTGTTCATAAAAAGACCACTTTGCTTCCTCATATGGAGATTTTTTGTGATCAATTTATGGTAACTTATTTGGTATGATTAAAATTTTAAGAAGGTGTTAAATTCTATTTTTGGGTATTTGCAGATATAGATTTTTAACATCAATAACTTCGTAATATTTCACAATAAAAGATTCAACAATAGGTCAATTGATTCGTTTTTAAATATGCTCCAAGTTGTTCATAATGATTTTAAAGATACATAAATCTTTTTTAATAAATATGACAAAAAAGGCAGGTTTTTTAAAATTTTTCAATTTCTAAATGTCAAGAACTCTGGATAAAATAACAGGATATTCGCTAATAGGTCAAAAGATGCGTTTTGAAAACCTGTACAAAACTAAAAACAAATATATATTGGTCTCAATACATTTTTTAAGTTATGGGCAAAAAACGATTTTATTTAATTTTTAAAAATGCAATAACTTTGGATAGAATATCATTAGAATATTCGCCAATGGCTCAAAAGATGCGTCTTAAAAAATTCAACAAAACTAAAGAAAAAAAAGTATCGTAACATTTTTTTAAAGTTATGGGGAAAAATCGATTTTTCAAAAATTTTAAGGTACAAAAAAATAATAGTTAATCTTTATTAATATTGCTCAAACTACTCTCATTATTTGTCCGCAAGTGAGACCTACAATTTAAAAATAAATATCCCTTTAGCTCTTATAGTATTCGAGATATTGAAGAAAATGTAGTGTATACACACACACGGAACGACATTTTTTAAAAATATCATTTTTGGATTCCTGAGGTCGAAAAACATAAAGATACATCAAAAAATCAAGTTCGAAAAATTTCGGTATTATAATGCTTTCTCCATGAGGAAGAAACATATAAACATGTTCATAACTCGCATTCACAACTTAAATTAATTAAATTAAATAAACTTACCTTTTTTGGGTGCCTATAATATATTCACTACATTAGATCACGCAGTAAAAAATTTTTTTTCTTAGTTTCTATTGCACTAAAAATACTGTTACATGGCAAATATATAGACTATCCGCATCACATATTTGACACATTCGGTAAATTTCAAAATATACAAATTTTAATATTCTCTCAATTTAAAAAAAAACTATTTTTAAATCGTGTATCTCATTTGGTCTTATTATTTAATATATTTTCAAAATATAGTTGTCAGTGTTAATAAAACGCACACATGGAAATAAATTTTAAAATATTTTTAGCCTAACCGCATGTTTTATTGCAGTTATACATTGTATTTGTTAATTAAACAATTTGAATTAACATGAATAATAATAAATACGATAAAATAATTACAACGCCAATGTAATCAGTTAACTGAAAATGTACGTTTTAAATTTCAATTTAAGCCTATATAGAAGTCTTCAACACTTCAGCTTAAGGGCAAAAATGCTGAAAACCCTCAAACACACATTTTTGGGGGTCTTTACCCCAATTTGTTCAAAAATTTTTGTGTCTTACGCATACAAGTTTTACAGTGTACAATTCAAAGATTAATTTAGACCTATATAGAAGTCTTCAGCACGTCAGGTTAAGGAGAACAAATACTGAAAACACCTTAAAACACGATTTTTGGGGTATTTCAAAAACACTGTTTTCGGAGACATGATCCCCTCTTTACTCAAAATCCTGACATGATACGCAATTTTGGAACCCTGATTCGAGTTCAGCACACAACAATACATTGAGAACCACTCATATAACTAAAGCAAAAAAGTATAATTTTGCAGATCTGTGATATTAAGTTGTTAAAATCGTACTTTTTTCACTCTAAAATAATCAAAATTAAATTTTTTTAATGCAACCTCCACTTTTGCTGTTGTATCTTTCTAATTTTCGAGCGTGAAACGCGAGTGCCATGATGAGAATGTTATCCTTAAAGTCAAAGTACTTTAAGAAAATGAAATTTAATTTATAAATACCAAAAATTTTACTTAAATCAATTAAACAAACAATTTTTTAGGGATAAAATTATGAGGGCACACCTAATAATTACTTTAATTTATTTACAATTTTTTCATTGCTTTAAAAATTCATTAACTATAAAGACTTTTTTTAAATGTCTTAAAATTTTCAATACATTTTTTCTTTGTTGGTTTACTGCCTTTCGTTAATTACAAAGACTCATTTTAATAAAAACTATTAGTTCTTTCTAATAATTTTTTTCAAAACAAGTCATTTACATAAAGGTTCTCCCTTAAAGTAACTACTTTTGTACTTCTTTCAACTGTGTGTGTAATTAATTTAACTATTTTTAAGAAGATTAATAAAAATAATTTCTATCTATCTCACATTTTACTTCAAAAAATGTCTTAGCTTTAATTTGCATTCTACAAAATGGATTCTTGGTTCATTCAACTACTTTCTGGTAATAAAATTAAGGGAGGAAACTCGTTTAAAAATTTTTTTTTACAATTTCTTTTTTTTTCTTTAAAAATTTGTTTACTATCTGTAGAATACGATCCTAGATTACTAATCTATAATCAGATGTATGAATGTCTATAGTAAACATAAGTTTATCATTTCAGATGCAACCAAATGCAGTTAACTATGAGCACGAGCTCCCTCTATTCTTTCGATTTCTTCTCAATATAATTTTATTAATTGTCACAAGAAGACTAAAATATGGAGGATAAACTACAGTGGTGGGGGTGAAGCAAATACGGAGGAAAATGAAGGATGGCGTGGTTTGAACTGTAGAGGAAAAAATGAAACTTCTGCGCATACATGTGTGAATACATTTAGGTTATGTTGCTTTGTTTGGTAATCAATGACACGTGATTAATTTAATAAATTGAAATTGATAAGTCTTAGTTAGCAAATCCATTTTATAATACAATCAAGTATACCAAATTAGATTACTGACAGGTTGTTAATTTTTTATTAAAAATGTGAACACTCTTTAAAATAAGTTTTGACAAGCTTTGTCGTCTGCTTAATTGTCTCTCCAGCTGTATAACGGATCTGACGTCAAAAGTAACACATCCGGATGCACAGAAACCAAATTTGGTCTACTGCGCAAATACTTGACGCCTTCGTTGGGCTCAAATGTTGTTTCAGCGATCTTTTACCCCCACCACTAGAGTTATTCCTCCTTATTCTAGTTTTCTTGAATTGTCATTAACAATCACCATAAGCAAGTGATTGTAAATCTTGGTTTTTGTGTAATAATTATTTTCGAATCATTATTACTTTTAATACTAATTAGTCTTCAAGGCAATAGTTAAAACATTACATTTATAGGTATCGAAAACTTTCTACGCGTTTTTCTCGAAACGTGTTTTTTCGCGCGCAGTGCAATGTAACTCAGTCAATTTTTAACCGATTTTAATCAAATTTACCACAAATCTTCTTTATCTTACTGTCTATTGCATGACGAGCTCCATTTTTAAACAAATTTTAATAATTGTATTTGAACATTTTTAATAAAAAAAAATGATTTTTATCAAAATAATCCCAAATTAAAAAAAAAAATTTTTTTTAGTTTTCTCTCGTCATGCAAAACGTATTTGCGTATTTACACAGTAAAAATTTTGATTTTTAATTTTATTTGAGATTTGTGACCTGAAGGCTGCACGGCGTAAAAACAAAGATGCAACTTCAAACGCCTGTAACGCCGCCATTTTATAATATTTAAAACAAAAATTTTTTATTAAGCTTATATTGTGAACTTTAAAGTATGCTTTACTTTAATTCAATGAACTTTACCAATTTCAAAAAAATGAAAATTAATGAAAAAACATGCATTTACACGAGTTTCCAACATTAATAAAACTTTTTAAATTTAATTAAGAAATTTTTGAATTATGCAGGGTAGTTAAAAAGTAATAAATGTTACTAGGTTTTTTAATTGTTATAGACAAACGTAACGCGCAGCTAGACGAAATGTCAGTGCGCGCTTCAATATCGGGCTGCAAAGCGGGCCGATCGACTTTAGCGCGCCCCGGGGCGCGCTCAATCTTGCGAGCGAAGCGAGTCCTACGCGCAAAGCGCGTGATGAGAAAGTGGCCAGGGGGCTGCCGGATTTTTTTTAGTTAGCATCACAAGCTTTGCTCCCTCTTAAATCATTACTGAAAATCATCCTACCTTCAAAAACTACAAAACTACTTGTGATCAAGCATACGAAAAAAATTCTTGAGAACCTAAAATCAGATTTTTCTCTATTAATTGCAAAATTATACTAATTGAACTTTTTTAATTAGCCTCACAAGCTTTGCTCCCTTTTAAATCATTAAAAAAGAACTTTCTCCTATCTAAAAATGCAAAACTACTTGTGATTAAGCATACGCAAAAAATTCCTGAGAACCTTAAATAAGATTTTTCTCAATTAATTGCAAAATTTTAATAATTGAATTCTTTTAAATATCATCACAAGCTTTGCATCCGCTTAAATCATTAAGAAATATCTTTCTACCATCAAAAACTCCAAAACTGCATGTTATTAAGCATACGAAGAAGATTCTTGACAACCTTAAATCAGGTATTTCTCTATTAATTGTAAATTTTACTAACAGAATTTTCTTTAGTTAGCATCACAAGCTTTGCTCCCCTTTAAAATATTACAAAGGAACTTCCCTTCATTAAAAACTACTTAAGTACTCGTGATCATGCATACGAAGAATATTCTTGATAATCTTTAATCTGATTTTTCTCTTTTAATTGCAAATTTTACTAATAGAATTTTTTTTTAGTTAGCATCACAAGTTTGCTCAATCTTAAATCATTACTGAAGAACATACTACCTTCAAAAACCAAAAAACTACTCGTGATCATGCATACGAAGAAAATACTAGACAATCTTTAATCTGATTTTACTCAATTAATTGCAAATTTTACTAATAGAATTTATTTTTAGTTAGCATCACAAGCTTTGCTCCCTCTTAAATCATTACTGAAAAACATCCTACCTTCAAAAACTACAAAACTACTTATGATCAAGCATACGAAAAAAGATCCTGAGAACCTACAATCAGATTTTTCTCTATTAATTGCAAAATTTTACTATTTGATTTTTTTTAATTAGCATCACAAGCTTTGCTCCCTCTTAAATCATTACTGAAAAACACCCTACCTTTAAAAACTACTAGTTAGCATCACAAGCTTTGCTCCCCTTTAAACTATTACAAAAGAACTTCCCTCCATCAAAAACTACTTAAGTACTCGTGATAATGCATACAAAGAAAATACTTGACAATCTTTAATCTGATTTTACTCAATTAATTGCCAATTTTACTAATAGAATTTATTTTAAGTTAGCATCACAAGCTTTACTCCCTCTTAAATCATTACTAAAAAACATCCTACCTTCAAAAACTACAAAACTACTTGTGATCAAGCATACGAAAAAAATTCCTGAGAACCTAAAATCAGATTTTTCTCTATTAATTGCAAAATTTTAATAATTGAATTCTTTTAATTATCATCACAAGCTTTGCATCCGCTTAAATCATTAAGAAATTTCTTTCTACCATCAACAACTCCAAAACTACATGTAATTAAACAAACGAAGAAGATTCTTGACAACCTTAAATCAGGTATTTCTCTATTAATTGCAAATTTTACTAATAGAATTTATTTTTAGTTAGCATCACAAGCTTTGCTCCCTCTTAAATCATTACTGAAAAACATCCTACCTTCAAAAACTACAAAACTACTTATGATCAAGCATACGAAAAAAATTCCTGAGAACCTAAAATCAGATTTTTCTCTATTAATTGCAAAATTTTAATAATTGAATTCTTTTAATTAGCATCACAAGCTTTGCTCCCTTTTAAATCATTAAAAAAGAACTTTCTCTTATCTAAAAATGCAAAACTACTTGTGATTAAGCATACGAAAAAAATTCCTGAGAACCTAAAATCAGATTTTTCTCTATTAATTGCAAAATTTTAATAATTGAATTCTTTTAATTATCATCACAAGCTTTGCATCCGCTTAAATCATTAAGAAATTTCTTTCTACCATCAACAACTCCAAAACTACATGTAATTAAACAAACGATGAAGATTCTTGACAACCTTAAATCAGGTATTTCTCTATTAATTGTAAATTTTACTAACAGAATTTTCTTTAGTTAGCATCACAAGCTTTGCTCCCCTTTAAAATATTACAAAGGAACTTCCCTTCATTAAAAACTACTTAAGTACTCGTGATCATGCATACGAAGAAAATACTTGACAATCTTTAATCTGATTTTACTCAATTAATTGCAAATTTTACTAATAGAATTTATTTTTAGTTAGCATCACAAGCTTTGCTCCCTCTTAAATCATTACTGAAAAACATCCTACCTTCAAAAACTACAAAACTACTTATGATCAAGCATACGAAAAAAATTCCTGAGAACCTACAATCAGATTTTTCTCTATTAATTGCAAAATTTTACTATTTGATTTTTTTTAATTAGCATCTCAAGCTTTGCATCCGCTTAAATCATTAAGAAAAAACTTTCTACCATCAAAAACTCCAAAAATACATGTAATTAAGTATACGAAGAAGATTCCTGACAACCTTAAATCAGGTATTTCTCTATTAATTGAAAATTTTAATAACAGAATTATTTTTAATTAGCATCACAAGCTTTGCTCCCTCTTAAATCATTACTGAAGAACATACTGCCTTCAAAAACCAAAAAACTACTCGCGATCATGCATACGAAGAAAATTCTTGACAATCTTTAATCTGATTTTTCTCAATTAATTGTAAATTTTACTAATAGAATTTTCTTTAGTTAGCATCACAAGCTTTGCTCCATCTTAAATCATTACTGAAAAACACCCTACCTTTAAAAACTACTAGTTAGCATCACAAGCTTTGCTACCCTATAAACTATTACAAAAGAACTTCCCTCCATCAAAAACTACTTAAGTACTCGTGATAATGCATACAAAGAAAATACTTGACAATCTTTAATCTGATTTTACTCAATTAATTGCAAATTTTACTAATAGAATTTATTTTAAGTTAGCATCACAAGCTTTACTCTCTCTTAAATCATTACTGAAAAACATCCTACCTTCAAAAACTACAAAACTACTTGTGATCAAGCATACGAAAAAAATTCCTGAGAACCTAAAATCAGATTTTTCTCTATTAATTGTAAAATTATACTAATTGAACTTTTTTAATTAGCATCACAAGCTTTGCTCCCTTTTAAATAATTAAAAAATAACTTTCTCCCATCTAAAAATGCAAAACTACTTGTGATTAAGCATACGAAAAAAATTCCTGAGAACCTAAAATCAGATTTTTCTCTATTAATTGCAAAATTTTAATAATTGAATTCTTTTAATTAGCATCACAAGCTTTGAATCAGCTTAAATCAATATGAAATAACTTCCTACCATGAAAAACTCCAAAACTACATGTGATGAAGCATACGAAGAAGATTCCTGACAACCTTAAATCAGGTATTTCTCTATTAATTGCAAATTTTACTAACAGAATTTTTTTTAATTAGCATCACAAGCTTTGCTCCGCTTTAAATTATTACAGAAGAACTTGCGCCCATCAAAAACTACTTACGTTCTCGTGATCATGCATACGAAGAAAATTCTTGACAATCTTTAATCTGATTTTTCTCAATTAATTGCAAATTTTACTAATAGAATTTATTTTTAGTTAGCATCACATGCTTTGCTCCCTCTTAAATCATTACTGAAAAACATCCTATCTTTAAAAACTACAAAACTTCTTGTGATCAAGCATACGAAAAAAATTCCTGATATCCTTAAATCAGATTTTTCTCAATTAATTTTAAAATTTTAATAATTGAATTTTTTTAATTAGCATCACAAGCTTTATATCCTCTTAAATCATTACGAAATAACTTGCTACCATCAAAAACTCCAAAACTACATGTAATGAAGCATACGAAGAAGATTCCTGACAACCTTAAATCATGTATTTCTCTATTAATTGCAAATTTTACTAATAGAATTTTTTTTAATTAGCATCACAAGTTTTGCTCTGCTTTAAATCCTTACGAAAGAAATTCCTCTCATTAAAAACAATAAAACTACACATGATCAAGCATAAGAAAAAAATTCCTGAGAACTTTAAACCAGATTTTTCTATATTAATTGCAAATTTTACTAATAGATTTTTTTAATTAGCATCACAAGTTTTGCTCCCTCTGAAATTATTACTAAAGAACATCCTGCCTTCAAAGACTACAAAAACTTTTAAAAGATTTAATCCTGCCCCTGTATCAATCATTAAATGCAGTGGTTTAGAATCTGTTTTAACATAAATAGATGGTATTTTTTTTAGTACAATTGATTTGAATGGTTTCTAGACCCTCGGATGTTTCTTTGTTAGGCTCGCCTATTCTATTGTCACCTGTCCCGACGCACCTGACCTGGGACGGTTTTGTTCGTTTCCCTCATTTGTTGGGGTGGATGGTCGTGAATTAGAATTTTGTCTGTTAAATTGAGTATTGTTAAATGTAGAATTATTTTTAAATCCATTATTTAGATAATTATTTTTGTATTGATAGTTTTCTCTAATTTGATTGTTACTTGAAAATGTGTTTCTGAGCTTATTATTATATTCTCTTTTCCTACAATCTTTGATAACATGACCAGGTTTTTTGCAATAATTGCAAGTAACATTAAAAGGTCTGTTCTAATGATTAGTGCGAAAATAACTTTTATTTTGAAATTGTGAATTTGGTTTATTATAGGAATTTTGAGAAAAACCTGAAAATCGTACTTGTGAAGGGGAATGCCATCGTTGGCCAAACGAAGGGGAGTTTCCTCTTCTTGGAAAAGCAACAGATGGTCCCTGCCGCATAGGGGATATAGAACGATCTCGGATATATTGATTATTTCTTGACCTACAAGTTTTAGAAGTGTGCCCCATTGTACCGCAAGTTTGGCATATAATTGATTCCTCTTTTGCAAATGTAAGTTTTGATTTTAAAGAAATTCCTTTTCTGAGTTCTACTACCGCGTTTAATTTTCGTTCTGCTTCTAATGCTCTATTTGTTGTTTCTTTTAAAGTTAAACAATCTGGAATTCGAATTTCTATTTCTGGACGCAAACCTCGACGAAAACAAGAAACAATGTCTAATTCTAATGTTTCTATCACTGTTTTAGTTAAAGTACCGTCTTTACTTGCTAATCTATATGTGTCAAAAATTTGATCTGATAACTCTTTTACTCTATTTGCATAAGATAAAACTCTTTCACTTTCCCACATAAAAATATTTCCTAATTCGCCCTGTAATTGGTATACGGTTTTGTTTGGTGAAAATACTTTCTTTAACACGGTGGGCTTGGATTAAGTTCAACCCAAAAGTCTTTGCACATCACCGTTTTCTTTTGGAATTACTTCGGGGATGTCTTGTGATTATTTTAAGACAAAAATGAAAATAATCGGTGGAGGGAAACTGAAATTATCTTGATTTTTCATTTTTTTTATAGGTTATTCTATGTAATTTCTTTAAAAAAAGGTTTCCTTCAATTTTTTTTCTACAAAAGTTGTATTTCGGATTCAGTAAAGAATCTCTATGATAGTTAATGAATTTAAAAAATTTGAACTATTAAATTTGTTAATAAATAATGGAAGAACATGGTTTTTCATTAGTTTTTTGAAATTAACTCGTCTTGTAATTAATTTACACCAAAATTTTTCAAAGATAATTTGAAGTACATAAGATTATCTGTAAAACTGAAAAAAGAAGACTGTTCTACCTATTACCGTTCCTTAGATATGACACGTTGAAGTTGCTATTCAATGAAAAATTTAAACTTGGGAGCTCATTATTCGATGAATTCTTTTATTTAATATCCTAATATAACAATTATAATAAAACATAATTAAGAGGACTCTTTTTCGAATAATTTGCGATAGATAAAATTAATTTATCTTCAGTAGTATAAATTATTATTATTATTATTATTATTCATCGAATAATGAGCTCCCAAGTTTAAATTTTTCATTGAATAGCAACTTCAACGTGTCATATCTAAGGAACGGTAATAGGTAGAACAGTCTTCTTTTTTCAGTTTTACAGATAATCTTATGTACTTCAAATTATCTTTGAAAAATTTTGGTGTAAATTAATTACAAGACGAGTTAATTTCAAAAAACGAATGAAAAACCATGTTCTTCCATTATTTATTAACAAATTTAATAGTTCAAATTTTTTAAATTCATTAACTATCATAGAGATTCTTTACTGAATCCGAAATACAACTTTTGTAGAAAAAAAATTGAAGGAAACCTTTTTTTAAAGAAATTACATAGAATAACCTATAAAAAAAATGAAAAATCAAGATAATTTCAGTTTCCCTCCACCGATTATTTTCATTTTTGTCTTAAAATAATCAGAAGACATCCCCGAAGTAATTCCAAAAGAAAACGGTGATGTGCAAAGACTTTTGGGTTGAACTTAATCCAAGCCCACCGTGTTAATTGTGTCCCCATATCTAGAATAGTTTTAAAAGTGTTTTCGGATACAGCTTTTCTAGCTTCACCTGTTAATTTACTTCGAATGACTAACTAAATTTTCTTCTATTTGGGGAGATTCTGGTAACATTAATTTTGCTTCATGATACCCGTCGAGAAAAGTCGTCAATGGTATATTTTGGCCATCAAACGAAGGGACTAATTCTAGTGCAGCGCGAAGAGATACTTGTTGATTATTTGGAATAGACATTTTTAATGATTTCTCTAATACTGAAATAACAGATTCTTTGTTTCGTGTAGATAAAAATTTTGGATTTAGTTCAAGAAGATTATTTTCAAAAGCATTAAATGTTTGTTCACTTCCTATTTCTGTGCTAATTCTAAGAGTATCACTGTCGTCTTCGGAATTTCTAGAATCTAATGTATAAGTTTTGATAGGGAGAGAATGAATAACTTTTGGACGAGTTTCTAAATTTCCGCCCCTAGTATGACTTCGAAGACAACGATCAGGTGTTGGGTTTGGAATGGGATCACTTTTTTCAGACATATAGTTTAATAAAATGTTGCATATTATTAATTTACCACTAATATTTTGACTGCTTTCACTTTTGGATCGACTTTCACTTATAGAATTGTCACTTGTGTTAAATGTAAGTAAGAAATAGAAGGATTTTTAGATTTATTGGTTCAAGAATTTTTCTCCTCTCTCATTATTTTTGAAAAAAGAATTAATTTAATTTCTCCTTTCTGTTCACAACGGCCGATGCAACAAAAATTATATTTCCTCTGTTACGTCTCAAATAGAGAAATAACTAACGAACTAATATTTTATTTTATTTATGGCCGCTCGGTGATTTAGTGAATTCCTGTTTCATTTACAGAGCAGAAGGCTCTGAACTAAGGGTACAGGAAAGAAAGACAATAGTAATTAATTTTATAATTAGGTTACAATTTATTTATACAAGTATTTTTAGTTACAACAATTCGTTCTTATGAGAGAGAGGAGATCTCAAACCAACCAATCCAGGAAATAGAGAGTTCAGCATTTAACTGAAATAAGGAATGCAAGGGTTACTACAAATATACGACAAGTTTAGAAAAGTTAGGAGTGAGAATGTAAAACACTTACCTTAAAATTCAGTAGTAGGTGTGTTGAAAGAAAAAGGACCACTGCTGTGTCCTTTGTTGTCACAGGAAAAGAGCTGGTACCAGCGTGAGTTTATGACGTCTGGAAGGTTGACGGTCCCAGGTATAACCGCAGGTCCGGAGTTCTATTAGGCGTGATGAAACTCCCAATAATGAGTCTCTTCCAAATAAAGGAAGAATAGATAATTGCCCAATGTAATATGAAGTAATGATCCTAGTTTAATGTAGAGGGTTTTGACACTTGATTTTCACTTTCGTATAAGAGAATTATGCACTTGAACTAGAAGACGTCGACTGGTACCAAGAATGAGGTTGATGTTATACGTATGAAGATGATTTGAGAACTGAACTCTCCACGAAAATGTAGTCCTTTTATACTGAGTTTTCGTAAGAGAATAGATAAAATTTTATTGTCGTACTATATATTTTTCACCCTTATTTTGGAAGCCAAAGTTGAGTCCTTCTCTCTCAGTTGAACTTAAAAAAGGGGGGTGTGAACCATTCTTATACAAGATAGAAAGAGTACGACTATGGTTATTCGCAGCTGTAGAAGAGTGTTTATGGTCTTCTAATGTGGTGATACCACAGGGGTTCGTCACATAGGAAAATTGGAAAGAGAGCATTTATTACATCGTCTGATTTTAGCACATAGGGAAAATTAGAAAGAGAGCATTTTGTTTCGTGGGGGTGTGAGCTCTTCTAGTGTCATAAAAGATTTCTCGGTTCTATTTGTATGTTTTTAGAAATACAATATATAGACGTAGAAGGATACAAAACGCATCTTTTATATATAAAAGAAAGATGTTCAGTTGCGCGACAAAGGGGCGAAAATTTAACATTTAAGAGAAAAGTATTTAGATGCGTAACAAAAACACGGGTGTTTGTCGCAGAGACATACAACTCAGTATTGATTAAAAAAATTCTTATAATTATGAATGTAAAAGTTACGGTGACGTGACACTATTTACCCCAATTGACCCTAAGTCTTATACAGTAAAATGAGGTAAAGTCGGCGTTTGCGGGTAAAGTCGGCCGGCGCTTTAAACACTTAAATATTGTATTTCATTTATTAATTTACATTAATTCTAACTACATTTTTAATAAAACTCGGATTTCTTCTGGAAAAAAGTAATAGTTAAACTTTAAAATGATTTAAAGCGCCGGCCGACTTTACCCTCAAACGCCGACTTTACCCCATTTTACGGTACTGTAATTTTACAATAAAATTATTTTAAGAAAATTTCATTTTCATTAAAAGCAGCAATTACGCTGTAAATATTTTAAAATATTCGCTAAAATTTTTTGAAAAGGATTGTTATTGATGCTTATGAATGTGTACATTTCATATAACTAACTTCATTTAATCATTTTATTAATATTTAACAAAATTTTCAGATAACTGTTATTATAAATCACAAATTTTTTTTGTTTCTTAATAAAAAATTTGTAGAGCTTCAAACTTAACATTTGACCTCTTCTAAAATTCATTTTTTAGAGATAACACAAAAAATGAAGAGTTTAAAAATTACTTTGGTGTGCCAAAATCAGTTATTTCATTCTATACTACGCAATAATTAATTAATATTAATTAAATTTTGTACAAACTTACAGTTCACTAAATACTTTAACTTGAATGAAGAGCAAAATTAATTTAACTTAAACTTTTTCAATAAACTCAAGTGCGCAAAGCAACCTTTGCACCAAACAGCCCCGGTCTCCCCTAACTGCATTTTAATCACTATGCTTAAAAACAACATAAATTATTTTCTAGTTATCTCTGTATATAAATTAATTATTTGTTTTTAATTAGGAAATTGCATTAAGGAAACTCCCAAAAAGAGACACAATAAAAGAAGAGATGAAACAATTATCATCAGGAATGACAGTGAAAGTGATTTGAGTATAAACTTTATCTTATCAAGTTCTAATTCTGAAATTTCACATGGTAAATTTAAAACCAATTAAATGGATTAAAATTTAAACCTAAATTTAAACTAAATTTAAACCTTACTCTCACAGTAAACAGGGAGGAGTGAATTTTTTTGATCCTCATTTTAACACCTTTAAACAAATGAATTTTACTTTTATATATATATTCCACTTCAGTCATGTAAATTAAACGTTTGTCGAGCCAGCACTTTTCAAATTAGAATTTTAAAAATTTGCTATATTTTTGAAAGTTTTTAAAGATAATTAATTATAGTTATCCTGATTTGTAATATTTTTTCTTTTGCTTTTGAATATTCCTAGTTATTTAATCAAGATTATTTGGTAAAAAATAAAATACTTTCACATGATGTTGATTTTTCTTCTTTAATATTTATCATAAAATATCAATATTTCTCGAGAATTTTATTTATTTTTTTTTTTTTTGCTTTTTGTTAACTTTTCTCGAGAAATCCTCAATAATTCTTTTTTTTGTATTTCTCTAGAAGATTTGTTTTAGTATTTTGTCATTTTTCATCAAGAAAAGAAAAAAAAATTATAGAGAATTCCTTGACGAATATTGATAAAATGACTCATGCAAAAAATTATATATAATTTAAATATAAAAAATATTTACTCAATTTGCAATTTAAATTATATTTACTTTTTTTACATGGGGAGAAAAAATCATTAAGAATTCCTCGAGGAAAATTGATATAAATCAACGAAAAATCATTGAGAAATCCTAAAGGAAAATTATTGAAAAGCAAACCAAAATTTTCGAGGAAAATTGATGAAAAAAAATATTCCTGCATTTTTCAATAAAAGTTAAAAATTTTCGAGGATTCCTGGAACAAAAAATTGGTGGAAAGCAAAAAAATCCTTGACAATACCAAAAGAAAAACTGTTTATCTTTACGTAAACCTTTTTTTTGTAGAAATTAAAATTTTACTGAAAGTTTCTAAATATTTAATAGACCTTAAAAACAAATAACTTTTTTAAAAATTAAAAAATGTGCTAAATAGAAAAAAGCTTAAATATTTTCTAAACAACAAATATTTTAATTTTCATTCTCAACAGTTTCTTTACACAATTTTTGGTATTTAGAATTTTTAAAAAATTTTCCTTATTTTAATTAAAAAAATTAGCATAATACAACACAACTGACAATTAAAATTTACTTGTAGTAAAGTCTTAATTTGAAAAGATTTTATTAAATATTAGAAAAAACATGGAATAAATTTATAATTTTTTCTAAAATAAACGAAAAATTTTAATTTTAAACTTAATTTCAAAATTTTTAATTTATATTTGTGGACGTCCATATGAAAAGGGACCACTTTGTCGGTTTTATTTTAGGAGATAATCGCTATTTTCTAAAAGTGTTTCAAATTTTTGATTTTTTTTTATTGGTGGAAAACAATCTACTTAGTGTCCCCTGTTGATTCATACGTTTGTGATAATTTTTTCGTAATTATAAATACGTAATAATAATATTTTTAATTTTTTATTAACATGGGAGCTAATGTTAAACTCGAACTTTAAACTCGTTTTTCTCAAAACTAGTGTTTTGACACTTCCAACTTTGAAGTCTTGTAACTTTGCGAATTTTTCATCTAGAAGACTCTATAACCACTCAAAATTTTCCAAATTTAGCAAGGAATATGCCCATATAGATAACTCCATACCAACAAAGTGGTCCCTTTTCATATGGACGTCCACATTTTTTTATAATTTTTTATAATTTTCAAAATTTTGTTTTTTAGTTTTTCATTTTTACTTCTTCATTGGAGAACGACTTTTTGCTATCTAATTGAGTAAATACTTTTGAAGTATAGAAGAAAAAAAATTTTTTAAGTATTAATTCGTACATAATTTGCAATTATTTTATGACTTCGCAATAAACCAATCCCGGCAAAAGCAATTTTTAAAAGTTGATAAGAAAAAAATTTAATTTTTTTTAAATGTTAATGGAAGAAAATTTTTTTGGCATGATATTTAATAATAACATTGGGAAGATTTAAGAAAAAACATACAAATGCAATTTTCTCAATAATTTTTTTTAGTAACATTGTTACAACTCATACAAAACTTTAACTTTGTTAAATTAATATTTAAAATTTAATTTAAACTGTAATCGTTTAAAAAAATTAATTTAAGAGAAATTTTGTCAGCAAGATAATTTTAATTTGACAAAATTAAAAACTGAGTTTCATTTAAATCATAAAGAAAACTCCATGCGCAATGGTAAATACTTTAACTTGAAAATCGATATATGTCAATCAGTGTTCACCTAGAAGTTGAGATTTGCTTTCTCAACAATGTTATGAACGCTCAATAACTTTAAATCATTTGCTGACAAAAGGTCTTTCGAATCTGTTCCAAATATCGATATCGCAAGTAAAACAAGTTGTTGACGAAATTCTTTCTCGAATGAAATTTTAAAAATCCAATATGCCGCCATTAGCAATATGACTGCTTCCTTAGGTTTTGCAACGAATAATGGTTGAGAGTCAACATAACACCTCAGATTTTGTGGTCTCGATCCAACACCTGTTAAGAATGGACCTTTACTTCTCTTGGGAATTGATTCCTTTAAAGTTGTTTTATCCTAAAAAATTTCATTAATGTAAAAATTGAATAAAATATTAATTATATATTATTGACAAAAAATATGAAGTAATAACTTCTTTTTTTAATAAATAAAAAAATTGTAACGTAAGATTTAAAAAAAAATTTAAATAAAAAATGATAATAAAAATAAGACTATTTAATTATATATTGTAAAATAAATAATAAGAAATCACTTACAGGAAAAATCTTGAGTACACTGTTCTGCAGTTTCTTGCCAAATGGTTTGAAGAGAAGTGGCAGGTGTAGCAATAGATGCAAAGCTTGATCGTCTTGTTCAGCAGGAATTGGCAGAATCGAATTCAGTTTTTGAATAGAATCGTTCAAATTTTGTCGAAGCCTTTGAACTCCAATACTGACAATTTGAGTGAACTCCCACAGGAACTATATTTATACAATTTAATTATATCAATATTTACAAAATAAAAATATTAAATGAATAAACAGGGTTTTCCAAATTTTATTGCAAAATTTTTTGATTTTGCAGAAAATCTTTCTCTTGAATAAACAAATTTTGTTCAGATAAACGTTTACTTATTACAAGAAAGTATCAAGATTACTTTGTGAGCTTATTAGAAGTTGACTATTCAAAAAAAAAATCCGTGTATTTTTTCACGTGAAATTTTCGTGCAATATTTGGGTAAATCCTCGAATATTTTTTTTTTATTTTCTTAGAAGAATATCCTCCAGAATTTTTTTTGCTTTTCATCAATTTTTCTTGAGGAATTCTCGAAGATTTTTTCCATGCATTTTATAATCTTTCCTCAAGAAATCCTCAAGAACTTTTTTTTGTTTTTTATTAATTTTCCTCGAGGAATTGCCCATATCTTTTTTATTTTTTATCAACTTTTCTCAAGGACTTTTGGAGAAAAATTGATAAGAAAAAAAATTAGAGAATTTTTCGAGGAAATTGAGTAAAGGGAAAAAATCTCAAAGATTTACCCCAATCTACATGAGGATTTTACGGTGGAAATACACTCGGATTTTTTGATGAATTGAGTTTATAACGTTTTTGAATTATAAATACTAGTAAATAACTAAAAATATTTTTCAGCAAGCTTTTGGAATGAATTTTGCACAATTATGTAGTAAGCTTGTAACAAAAAATTGTCATAAGCATAGATTCTATCGGAATACTATTTATCAAAGATAATTATAGTTTAATTTAATTTTTTACATTTTTTAATTCAATTTTTGAAATTTTAAAAGAATTAAAAGCTTTTCAAGAATTGTGAAAACTCTGTGTAATTTAGAAAACGAGGTAAAAAAGTTATCTTTTTATTCTTACCAAGTCCTCATCCAATAATCCTCTGTATTTCTGTAACAATTCGTATCCACTTAAGTCAACCGCATCTGAATTTCTACCATTTCTAGTCTCGTTTAGTAATTTTCTAATCAAGCTTCTATTGATGTTCTCTTTTCCTATTTCTTGTGTCATCACTTCTAAAGCACCAATTTCCTTGCTGTTGTGAATTTCCTTTTCTGTATCTTTAGGTTTCGGAGGCAGCTTTCTGTTTTGATTTTTAAAATAGTAATGCAGTCTCTTTTCCACTGTAGCCTGTAAACTAATATAAATTTTAATTGGATTTAATTGTGCCCGAAACACTATTCTATTAAAAGTGGAGTACAGTATTTGGATTTCATAAAATCGATAATAGGACCTAAAATGTAGGATAGTTATAGTATAAAAAATACTGTCAAATTTTTTTACTTACACTAGTTCCCAATAGGGGAAACTTTCTTGCAGTTAGAATTGACACTGCATTTCTGAATTTTAGTTTCGTTTCTTTTTGTCTCAACATTAAGCTGCCAATGTCTCTTATCATCGAGCATTTCTCCTTTTTCCTAATTTACCTTTCTTCAGTGCAGACATCACACGAGGTTCAAAAAGTTTAGGAATGTACTTTTCCATAGACGCCTTGTAAAAGAGAAAAAATTTATTTATTTTATTTATTTACAAATAAATCTCTAGGCCTAAAGAAATATTAAATATAAAATTACAAATATTTATTTAAAAAGAACCTTACAATTTCGTTTCTTGAACTCGATGGTAAATTTTTCGATTCTACTAGTGGTGCTTTAGTATTTTTCTGTGGTGATCGGGAAGATGATTCTTCAAATGAGGATAAAGAATCGTCAGATAACTCCAAGTGTTAAGAAGATTTCTTGGAAAGTAGCGATTTACTAGGCAACGATTGCTGATTAACTGATTCTGACTCGGTAATATGTGAATCTGGTTCACTTAAATCATTATGCTAAGACCTGAGCAGCTACGTCATCAACTTCTGTAAATTGTGTTGTAAAATTTATTTATCAAAAAGTGCGAGTTTAGCGTGGGATGCGCGCAGCCTCCTTAGCATAAAAAATATTAAAACATTGAATAACGTTAAATATTTTTAATCAGACAAACTGAAAACTGAGTACTGAAAACCTTAAGGAGTTACAAATTTTTTTTGTGACTTTTTTTATAAAAAAAATTTAATTTAGGCAACGTAAGACTCATTTTAGAACGTATACAAACTGTAGAATTTTAATTTCATCTTACCTACAACTTCATGTTTCAAAGGAAAGCATTCACAATACCCACAGGTTGAGAACTTTCCTTCTTACATTTCATATAAATCGCATTGCCCACATGAACATCTGCCTCTCAAAACGTTTTGCGGGTCCAAATTACCTCTCATTATGGCGTTTTATTTAAATTTGTTTAAGTTATTTTTTTGTAAATGTTTAGATTTTAAAATTGAATCAAACGTAAAAGCTGCAAACTAAATTGATCCACGTTACACGCGGTGTAAGTATTATTGAATTAAAATTTATTTTTATATAACTTGATAAAGTTCATGTAACCAACAATGTATGAATCACCTGATATTCAATGTAAATCACCGATACATTGTTTAATAAATATAAAATTCTTTCCTTCCGATTTGTGGCTGTGGTAGACATTATGTCCAATAATGTTTTCAGGTGTGTAACATGCATAAATTTCGGATCTTTCTATTTCATAAGACATTAGTCTTAAATTGTGACGAACAGTAGAAACTTTTTTGCAGACAAAAATGGGTAAAGCATCAGTCAAGACAATTGCAATTAATTCTGCAAAAACAGGAAGGTATTCTGAACTATAGTCCACTGGAATGTAACATTTATTGAAAACGTATTTTGTCCCATCATAATTGATCCAAGGAACTATTTCCAATGCTAAATCATTTGGAAACATTTCGGCAAAGTCTACTCTGTCAATAGAAGTTAATCTTCTTGGTCCGTGAGTAATCCTTTTCAAAAGAGGCAATTGGAAAATCCATGCTTGATACAATTGATGACGATCCGACAATGTAAAAGCCAGATTTTTGTAGTTACGCATAGCTTGCACTATTCTTTTGAAAAATTGATGTTTGGCTTCCATACGCATACACCAGAATGCGACAAGTGGGCCAAAGTCCTTCACATTTCGAGGATGATGTAAGGAGTAATGTTGCTTCGGGATTAAATTTCTCAAAAGAGAAACATTGTCTTCAACGTTAACTTCGTTATATATAGATCTCTGAAGGATTCTAAATATTCTTCCGTTATATCCTTTAAGTAATCGAGCATTCCTGTACTGATTGAAGTTCCAAATATAATTGAAATTATTTCCAATAACTGTGAATAATTCTCAAAATACGGACAATTTTCCTCAATGACATCCTGCACTACAAATGGTATGATAAAAGCCAATAAAAACATTTGACTCGCATTTTGATGCAGGTTATTGCCAGGAACAAGATGCTGAGATTTAATTGTTGATGGTTTGTATGACAGTTCATTGTATCCGTAATCAAAGTTCTGAATTCTGTCGTTAATTACACTTAAAGGTAATTTCTTGAGTACAACTTTTTGCATTAAAAGTTGTAAAGTCAGTATAAAATCTCCGAGCAAATGGTCATGAACAATATCATGAGGAGCACTCCGCGTTGGGTCGACTTTTAAAAGCTCTGTTAGTGAGCATCTTCGATTTATTCCATATTCTGTCGATAAACGTTCTTTTTCTCTTCCTTCAGCTTCTTCTATTTCTGCAACTTGTTCCTCGTGTTGTTCAGGAGTTCTCAACAAGCTTTCATCTTCTTGTGTCATTTGACGGACCTGTTGAAGGGTTGCCATACAATCCCGACACGGACGATTTGCAGTGAAGCCTTCTTTTAAACCGCATAGCATATGTACACCTAAATTATCTCCCTGGATTGCAAATAATGCTCCGAAAATTTTTTGGCCATTAGGCAGGATAATTTCTTTTTCCAACAGTTTTAATTCTTTTATTAGTGGTTCCAAAACTTTGTTTATGCCATACTTCTGTATATCGGCATATTTAACAATAGCGGCTAAATTTATGAACTTTAATTCGGACCGATACTTGGGATGAATATTTCCTATCGCAAAATAAAACATTCCTAACTTTTGATCACCAGAAGACTTAAATCCTAAACCGTCGCACATATCTACCTCATCGTAGTAAAGAAAAATGCGTAATGCATCAGGTTTTTCTTCGAAATATTCGTGATTCATAAAGTGACAACCATCTTCATAGGACGAATAAACATTTTCCTTTGGAACATGATTATACAATAATTGGTCTCAAGATTCATTGGTCACCCACTGTTTTATAACCGATGTTAATGGAACGTACATCATTTCATCCTTTTTAGTTTTAGTTATACTATCCCCTCCACAAGCAGCACCCCCATACTTAATAAATTTTTTTCCTAAGACGTATCTTATTGGTTTCACGATGTTGAATTCAGTTTCCAAATATTTATCTCGCTTTCGACGTTTCTCCAATTCATAAATGCAATCTAGAGAATTTACTTTTTCTTCTATGTTTATCAAATCCGTTAAATGAATACCTGTTCTATCTGCAATGACATTATCTACCTCTAGTAGTGTTTCACGAACATGTACTTGAACAACATTTTTCAAATTTAATAAAAGGGAATTTATATCACTTTCTGATAATGTAGATGTTGCTCTCAATTCTAATAAAAATTTTCCGATTGACTTTTTCTTTTCACCATTCGCAACATTACCTTGAATTAAATTGGGATTTTCATTGTTACCTTCCTCTTCACTATCTACACTACTATCGTCATCACTAATATCTTCACTTTCATATTCTCTATCTAAACTATCTTCACCATTAACGTCATCACTAATCTCTTTCCTTTCATATTCTCTATCTATATTCATTCCATCTTCTTCATCTCTAATATTTCCTACATTTCCTACCCTAGCTTGTGCATTTTGATTATTCTCAAAATTAGCATTTTGCTGATCTACATCCATTGATTCTGGCTCAAAAACATTACCTACTCGACGATCGCCTCTTAATTTGTGCAATCTCGAAATATGTGAACGTAAAGTAGAATAATTATGAAACCGAGATGGACAAGTAGGACATTCCAATTCAAAATCAGGTTCATTTAAGTGTAAATGGACAAGATATCTATTTAACTCCACAGTAGAATGAAAATCTTCCCTACAAAATTGACATTGCTTCAGTCTATTTTCATCCATTTTTTACAATATGCAATTGATGTAAAAATTTAAATATAGAAGACAAAAGTGACTTTAATTTTTGCCAAAATCCACGTAACATTACGTGTATAATTGGATGTGAGTCCAAATTATTCTTCATTGCCAGGAAAACGAAGATTCACTTTCAATAACAGAGACCTGTCAAAACAGTGGTCGTCGCCATCTTCCAGACACATGTTATTGTGCAGCGCCCCTATCGGTCATTTATCAAACTTTCTTTCGACCGTCGATAACTAATGAAGTTACCATCTGACGCGCATCGATTACCAATGGTGGATCTTTTGTAACTCGGGCGAGACTCACCATGTAGACGAAGCGCGACGAACGGACGCGATGACGCGGACGAACAGCCATTTTTGATCATTCTCGTTTTGGCGTTTGACAGCGGTGTCAACATTTTGTGTTTTAGATTAAATTTGTGGATTTATAAAAATAATATGAGTCGAGGACTTCTACGTGGACGACGGCGTATATCTGGTGAGTCTCTCATCAATTAAAGTGTTTCAAAGTGAACTTTCGGCGGAGTTGATCGCCAAAATTATTAATAAATAAAAACATTGTTCTACGAAAACTTGTGATTTTCACAGGTCCCCTCAGGACCTGTCTCAAAATATTAACTAAATTTCTGTGTTTCTTCTTATTATAATTAAAGTGTGGTGTTTAAATTATATTGGTGATTTTCCTTACCCACCCGCTCTCCTTGTTTACAGCTGGGCTAGCGTATTAAAATCTTTAAATAAATGGTTCGGTTATTTTCCACAAAATAACCTGGCGTCTCGGGCATTTAATTAAAATAAACCAAATATAACGGGTATTTTACTCAAATCCACATTATCAATTAATTAATTAACAATTAAACTTTTAGTAAATTCATTTAAATAAATAAAATCAATCAAATTACACGTTATAAATGGCGCCCAACGTGGGGCGCCATTTATAACGTGTATTTTAATTGATTTATTTATTTAATTGAATTTACTGCAATTGTTAATGTTAATTAATTAATTTATAATGTGGATTTGAGTAAAATACCCGTTATATTTGGTTTATTTTAATTGAATGCCCGAGACGCCAGGTTATTTTGTGGAAAATAACCAAACCATTTATTTAAAGAATTTAATATGCTAGCCCAGCTGTTATCAAGGAGAGCGGGTGGGAAAGGAAAATCACCAATATAATTTTTAAACCACACTTTAATTATAATATGAAACAGGTCCAGAAGGGACCTGTGAAAACACAGAAATTTAGTTGATATTTTGAAACAGGTCCTGAAGGGACCTGTGAAAACCACAAGTTTTCGTAGAACAGAGTTTTATTATTTATATTTTTGGCGATCAACTCCGCCGAAAGTTCACTTTTTCGCGAGTTTCGGAAACACCGGGCCCACTAGGACTAACACACCAGGTGACACCCCCATTCGAATTATTTCAATTCTATAAACCGGGGATAATGACGACAACGATTGAAAAACCAAAATTTGATTTTTCCTTGCCAAAATATTCTGACAGTGTAATCGCGAAAATAGATAACGCTACAAGGAATATTTCTGAAAGTCAATCAGGCGCGAACCTGTTAACTACTAGTCGACCGGATATAATCAAACCCCCAACCAGTAAATTCTTAGAAGGCAATTCGGCCTTTTCTAAAGTAGGGATATTAGACCCATCGACTGGGACTATAAAAAAAAGGTTGACCAGTGACTGGCCCAATCCTGGCAAACTATCTCGCCAGTATTTAGACGACCCTAAACCTGGCCCAATCAAGGCGCTAGACAGGCCCAGTCAAGGGCCAAGCCTGGCCCAGTTTTCTAACAGGGCTCTATCTAGTTCGAGTCTAATTGAACTAGATTCAGAAAGTCTAATTGATCAAACGATGAACCAGGGCTCATCCAACCTAGATGTTGACTCGCCCATGGATCAATTCAGACTAAAATATAAAGATCACGAAAAATCTAACCTTTTTAGACCGATTAGTTGTCAACGCGCAACAAACGCGGAGTTTAACGCTGAACATGCGCATTTGAAAGAAAATCGGCTCTCAACCAATCGAAATAAGCGAAATGAAATCCGTTGTCAGTTGTCCCCAAACCTCGATCGCGAGCAGGTCGCAGCTTCCTCTAGAAAACCCCTAGATTCAATTGTTCGCAAATGGAATATAAAATTCGCGGGGGATAGTACGGTTAGTGTTGAGGAGTTTTTGGAACGCGTGGACGATATGTTAGAAATCTCGTCAATCACAAGTGGAGAGGTCCTTCGCGCCGCAGTTCTTTTGCTTGACGGTATAGCACTCCACTGGTACAGGCAGAATAAACATAACTGGTCCACATGGGACCAATTTAAATCAGCATGTCGTGCTAGGTTTGGTGACGTAAATTATCAATGGCGACTTGAAGATCAGGTGACTAATAGAATTCAAGGCGCGGGTGAATCCACTGCCAATTACATTACCTGTATGCGTGGTTTGTATCGAAAATTCAACCGTGTCGTGACGAATACCGAAATGTTAGATAGAGTTTACATGAATATGCAACCTGAACTTAAGAAATGCATTAAACGTCGAGAATTTATGAACTTAGAAGAGTTATCTCTCATTGCGGCGGACGTTGAGCGAATGTTAAGTTCTCTCACGGTCGAGAGAAAACCACAAAAACCGGAAGACTCATTTTTCCCCGAATTCGCTTTTGCGGGTAAAATTAAAGAAAAACCGGTGGCTCCAAATAATATTAAGAAAGATTCAGACCCAGCTATCGATAAATTAATTAACATGTTTAGTGCATTGTCCGATAAGATTGAGAAAATCTCAAAAGGAAATCAAAATTCCCCTTCGGATTCAAATGCAAAGAGACAAAATAACTCGGGTAAAAAGAATCAAGATAATAGAAATCCGAATAAAAATAACGATAAACCTAAGCGTACGGAATTTCGCGAGGCAGTTAAACAACCCCCTTGTTTTAATTGTCAAGGAAAGGACCATTCGTGGAAAGAATGTAAAATAACTTGGAAGAAATTCTGCTTCATTTGCGGTAAAGCGGGATTTACGAAATTTAACTGCGACTCGGACTATTGTCAGGGAAACTAGTGGAGGAGAGCAGACTTAGGGTCAATGCCCCTCCTTATCCTACACTTTTGACCCTCACTGACCATAAATTAGAAGAAAATTTAAACCTTAACCTAAATTCAACATCATTATCGCCCAATTCAAGTAATCCTCTAATGGAACATAAAAATAACATTTTTAAATAATGACTCAAGTAAGAGATTAGTCGAGCCACCAGTAAATCACTCTGAATCGAGCTTAACTGATTCAGAAGTAACTTGTAAACTTTTGACTGAAACGGTAGGTGTTCAGGAAAAAGATACAAATAACTTGACCCAAGATTCGGCACATGTTAAGTGTCGCGAATCTGGTATTAACCTTGATGAATTGTGTGGAATCGGGCCTCACTCGAGACCATACATTAAATTGTTAATTGGTGGTGCTGAAGTTCAGGCACTGGTTGACCCTGGCTCTTCTAAAACTTACTTGAACGCTATTGGTAAATCAATCGTAGAGTTAAATGGTAATAAAATAAAGGAACTTGAATCGGGTCACGTAATGTTGGCTAATGGAACTATTGTAACCATAGTAGGCGAGGCTATTCTGCCGGTCACTATCGCTGGAGTGACTCGCGACTTAGAAATCAAAGTAATCCCCGACTTAACCGATCAATGCGTGTTAGGAGTCGATTTTCTGACTAAATTCGGAGTAGTAATTGATACTAGTATCCAAAGGCTGTGGATGGCTGAAAAACCTATTATTAGGATCGCGTTTTGTAAACCCAGTAAACCAATTAACTTCGAAGAATGCGCAGGTCTCATGGAACTTTCCTCTGATGAACAAGCGGAACTTGACTCGCTAATAAAACAGTTAGTTCCCCCTCTCCCAGATAAGTTACCAGCCGTAACGTTAGTGGAACACGTAATTAACACGGAGGATCATCCACCCATCCGTCAAAAAAATCATCGAATGTCACCGAAAGTTTGCGAATATTTCATCAAAAATTCAGAGAATCTTGAACGTCAGGGATTAATTGAACCATCCAATGGTGAGTGGTGCAACCCGGTGTGTATGGTCAAACAGCCGGATGGCACTTATCGCCAATGCTTGGATGTGCGTAAGGTAAATGACGTCACAGTTAAAGACGCTTATCCCATACCGTTCATGGCCGATATTCTCGATAAACTAAATGGGGCTCATTACATCTCCAAGATTGACCTGAAATTAGCTTACCACAAAATTCCCCTTAGTGCGGAAAGTAAAGCTAAGACGGCTTTTGTCGTACCGGGGAAGGGGTTGATGCAATATACGAGAATGCCATTTGGGCTTTGTGGAGCACCAGCCACCTTCCAACGGTTAATGGATAAAATTATAACGGCTCAAATGAAGCCCTATGTGTTCGCTTACTTGGACGATATAATCATTGTCACGCGGACGTTCAAGGAGCACACGGAATGGCTGGAGCACGTAATTAAACTCCTGCTCGAGGCTGGATTTACCATCAGCCCCGCGAAAAGCCAATTCTGCGTCCCCGAAGTAAAATATTTAGGGTTTACCGTCAATAAAAATGGACTATCTATCGATAATGACAAAGTTCAACCCATCTTAGATTTTCCTCAACCTAAGAATCTACGTCAACTCCGTCGTTTTATTGGTGCGACTTCGTGGTACCGACGGTTTATCCACGACTACGCGAAGACTTGCGAACCCTTAACTCGTCTGTTAAAAAAAGATCATCCGTTTAAATGGACCGATGAACAGGTCAATGCAACTTCAACCCTAAAGAAAGCTTTAACTTCTGCGCCGATCTTTGGTTACCCGGATTTTAATATCGAGTTTCACGTTCAAACTGACGCAAGTAACTGTGGTATCGGTGCCGTATTAACGCAAATTCAAAACGGCAAAGAACGAGTGATCGCCTATGCCAGCCGTATACTCTCAAATGCTGAACGTAACTACTCTGTAACGGAGAGAGAGTGCTTGGCTGTCATTTGGGCGATCAAAAAGTTCCGTTGCTACTTGGAAGGTTATCACTTTAAGGTGATAACCGACCATAGCTGCCTCAAGTGGTTGAATAACTTGCGTAACCCGACTGGCTGATTAGCCCGTTGGTCACTTGAATTATTAGAATATGACTACGAAATTTTGCATAGAAAAGGGTCAATGCACCTCGTACCGGATGCATTGTCCCGAATGTTCGAAGACGAGACTGAGAACAAAATCGCCGCGCTAGAATTGACTAACGATAAATGGTACGAAATTCGTAAACAAAACGTGATTAATGACCCACGCAAGTATCATAACTGGAAAGTGACTGACGATCGACTCTATTACTATCGGAGTAACCCTCTGTTGGAAGATCTTGTAGAAGACCTTTCAGCATGGAAATTAGTAGTCCCTTTAGGAGACCGCTTAAAAATTATGACAGAGGCCCATGAACATACCCAGGCCGGTCACTTAGGTGGCCAAAAGACTTACGATCGTGCGTCAATCCAATACTATTGGCCAGGCATGCTTCAAGATATTGAACAATTCGTTCGCAAATGCATTGTCTGCCAATTAAATAAAACAGAACAAGCCAAACCGCGTGGTTTAATGACTCAACGTATAGTACATGAACCGTGGAGTGTAGTGGCCACGGACGTAATGGGCCCATTCCCTAAAAGCGCGAGAGGATTCGAATACTTAATTGTATTTCAAGACCTGTTTACTAAATGGGTGGAGTTGGCCCCACTTAGATCAGCGAACGCAAATACTATTACTAACTCGTTTCGTGAACTTGTTATAAACCGATGGGGTACTCCCCAGGTGTTGCACAGTGACAGCGGTACAGAATATAATAATAACGCGGTAAAAGAATTAACCACCGCTTATCACATCCACCACTCGTTCAACCCTTTATACCACCCACAAGCGAACCCAGTCGAGAGGACCAATAGAGTCCTCAAGACCATGATTCGTTCATTTATCGGCGATAACCACCGGAATTGGGACATTTTCATCGGCGACTTTCGTTTTGCATATAATACAGCGCTTCACAGTACAAATCGAGTCACCCCGGCGTTCCTCAATATGGGGAGAGAACCCGTCCCATTAAAATCGTTCCGTCGGCTTGTGGAGGGGGGAGTCGAGTTGCCACCTCCTGATGTCAATGAGTGGACAACTCGAATGTCTAGATTGAAAGACCTGAGAGAAAATATAACTCAAAACCAAGACAAAGCTTTTCTCCGTCAGGCTAAATACTATAACCGCCGTTATCGGGACCAACGTTTTGAAATCGGGGACTTAGTTAAGAAACCGCTCCACGTCCTCTCAAATAAACGCGACAATATAGCAAGTAAGTTGGCCCCTGCATTCCATGGCCCCTTTATGGTAATTAAAATCATATCTGCGAATATTTATGAACTAGCGTCATTAGACGGTCGTCTCGCAGGGAGATATCACGCATCCCACCTTCAACCGTATCATGCGGAAGAGATTAGTAGCTATTCGGATGACTCGGATGAGGATCAATCTCTTGACCGCGATCTATTAGAAATCCACTGGTCTGATTCGGAATCGAATAGGACGGAATCGGAAACTGACCCAATTGTGTTGACGGAACCTACAATGGATGTAGAACGCGTTCACCGTCACAAACTCCGTAATAGATCTTATTCGTTTTAAATTCTGAATTCAATTCGTTCTGTCAGAAATTGGACCCTTGGTGTAGAGAGTTCACCAAAGAAGTAAGACTTTAACTTTTCGTTGACAGAGGATATATTATTGCATCCAAGGCAGCATTTGGATGGGGCGGATCCGGATGTTGATCCAGATGTGTTGGTGGCTGCACGCCACCTACTGACGAGAGGGTGATTCCCTTCCCAGGCCTCCCTCTTTACAGAGGACGACCTGGAAAATATCCGCCAAGCGATTGGGCGGGCTCAGCCCGTCAAATTGACGCCGGAGGAAGAGCGCTACCTTCCGAAGGCCAAAAGTCCGGAGCCAATTCCCGAGGAAGCAGGGGGGGTAGATCCCGTTACCCCAGTACCATCCAACAATTGGGTCCTGCACGTTGAAGTGCCGCCGTATCAAAAAGCCAGGAAGGCTAAATTCTGGGGGGCCGATAAGGCCCGTCGAGGAATCTGTGGCAAGTGTGGCCAGAGTGGTCACAGATACTTTGATTGCCCCCGGTTCACTAAGAAAAATTAAAAATTTATTTATTGTTTTAAAAAAAAAAAAATTACTTTATTTTTGTATTGACCCTTGTGAGGAGGGTAATTGCCTCACCTTAGAATTTAAAAATTAAAAAAAAAAACACATAAATAAATGTTACCCATTGTCTTTGACCGTGATACTAAACCAAATCCTGCTCCTTGCTTAATTTATACTTTACTTTCAGGTTTTGAACAGTTGAATAATTTAGTCAACTACATCGTGTTCAATTCTAAACAATTAATTTTGAAGTTCTTATTCGGTCATCTGAAAATTTTTAATTGAACATAAACTTTTTAAACTTAATTGAATATAAAATTTATTAAGAAACAATTTTGGGTGATCAATTATCTGACGGAAGTCTCTTTGAGGAGAGCTCATCGGTTCGCCAGGTCTGTTCCCCCTTGGCTCACTCTTGGCAGGAGGGAGTTGTAACACGGCATTTTATTGCCTTCGTTCCATATAAAGAAAACTAATTAATTTATCGTCAATTGAACGCCAGAGCGGGAATCATACTGTACTTCACTTCAATTTTGTCACTTTTATTTTACATTTATTTCAATAAATTCCTTAATTTCATTATGGGCGAATCGTCAGATGATTGTTCACCGATCATATAAAAATTAAGAATAACACTAACACTTTTCTGTCTCTTACTTTACATGAAAATAACACTCGGGGTTAAGTTCCCCAATTCCACAATTGTCGGGTTGATCATCGACTTAAATATCCTTGAGGGAGGACATCAAGGGAGGTGTTTTCTGGCATGTATAATTGGATGTGAGTCCCAATTATTCTTCATTGCCAGGAAAACGAAGATTCACTTTCAATAACAGAGACCTGTCAAAACACTGGTCGTCGCCATCTTCCAGACACATGTTATTGTGCAGCGCCCCTATCGGTCATTTATCGAACTTTCTTTCGACCGTCGATAACTAATGAAGTTACCATCTGACGCGCATCGATTACCAATGGTGGATCTTTTGTAACTCGGGCGAGACTCACCATGTAGACGAAGCGCGACGAACGGACGCGATGACGCGGACGAACAGCCATTTTTGATCATTCTCGTTTTGGCGTTTGACAGCGGTGTCAACATTTTGTGTTTTAGATTAAATTTGTGGCTTTATAAAAGTAATATGAGTCGAGGACTTCTACGTGGACGACGGCGTATATCTGGTGAGTCTCTCATCAATTAAAGTGTTTCAAAGTGAACTTTCGGCGGAGTTGATCGCCAAAATTATTAATAAATAAAAACATTGTTCTACGAAAACTTGTGATTTTCACAGGTCCCCTCAGGACCTGTCTCAAAATATTAACTAAATTTCTGTGTTTCTTCTTATTATAATTAAAGTGTGGTGTTTAAATTATATTGGTGATTTTCCTTACCCACCCGCTCTCCTTGTTTACAGCTGGGCTAGCGTATTAAAATCTTTAAATAAATGGTTTGGTTATTTTCCACAAAATAACCTGGCGTCTCGGGCATTTAATTAAAATAAACCAAATATAACGGGTATTTTACTCAAATCCACATTATCAATTAATTAATTAACAATTAAACTTTTAGTAAATTCATTTAAATAAATAAAATCAATCAAATTACACGTTATAATATATATATATATCACGCAATTATTAACCCCATTAATGTTATAAAAAGTGCTGTTTTAAAAATGTGTTGAAACAAGTTTTTCGACTATTGCCAATTTGTGATTTCGAAATAAGGATGAGAAAAGTTATCTGCGTCAACATTTCCTTTTTGTTGAATGGCCTTTTATTTTAAAAAGCATTTCGCAAGTTCTTTCAAAAATACAGGTTCAGCATTATTAATTAGTCCAAATTATTATTAATTAATTCCTGATAAAATCATTACAATTTTATTCCAGAAATAGTATTAAATTTTTATGAGTATTAAATTATAACGGTAAGAATCTAGCATACGGTTCGACAAATGCAGTTGCATTGTGTTCACGTTGGTTTTACTACATTCATAGAATATTATCCCTTTCCTATTATTCCCTATTGATTCGAATCATTCATTACAATAGAATCATTTCAAAAATGATGAATTAAAAGAGAATTAAAAGAATGCTCATAAATTGGCTTGATAATAGAAGCTTCAAGACTCTTATTGCGTCAATGACCAAATATGAGTTTGTTGAAGGAAATAAGAAACGTCAACGTTTCTGTAAAAATATTACTTATAAAAGTCAAGTTGCCAATCCAACCTGGTAACTAAAATGATGAGCTAAGCTCTGTTGCACTGCACAGTGGCCGATTTCCCGAAAAACCTGGCCAAAAATCGAAAAATGATACGATTTCAATCAAAATTGGTATACCCATGTTTTTTGGGTTTCTGAATTCAAATTTTACATTGGTTGTGTCAAATTCAAAATGGCGGATCCAAAATGGCCGTTTAGATTTTAAAAAACTTTGCTAAAAATTAAAAAATGGTACGATTTTAACCAAACTTAGTATACTTACGTTTACTGGGTTTCTGAAATCAAATTTTACATTTGTTTTGTCATATTCAATATGGCGGATCCAAAATATTTGCTGGTATTATAAAATTGCGTATATGTGTTAGAGTTTATTTTTTTTAAATTACAGAAAGTGCTTAAATTTTAGTTTAAAGCGAATGCGAATGAAGAAAAAGTCAGTCTGTCACGTTCAGTTGCACCGGCGGCCGGTGCAACGCGCTGTCGGTAAACCGCGCTGGGTGAAATAAAAAGTGATACCAAAACTGCAGGGGCAGCTTGGGGCAGCTGATTTCAATTAAAATGAATCAAAAATATATTCTAGTTTATGATAATACCAGGTAGGGCGCGGATATCGGTGGATTTCACAACTATTTTCATGATTTACGTTGATAAAACAATGCAAAAATCGTAGCCATGAATAGCGATGTTTAATGTCATTTTTTAAAAACTGTACGTTTTAAATGTGATGATAAATACATTCAACCTATTTCATACACCTTTGTTAATAATTCCCAAAAAAAGATATTCAAAAATCTGCTGTATATTAGTATATTTTCACTATTTTAACTGTGACGAAAATTTATAGTTATGAAACGTTCTGAGTAAATCTCTGGCAAAGATCACTTTTACTTGTTCACATAATAAATTGGTGATAAAAAAAGTGTAATTTTTTTCGCAAAATTATGCAGTGAACCCTCCTTTATAATATTCAATAATAAAAAGTATAAATTTCTAAAAAAAAATTTTTGACTTTTGGCCAGGTTTTTCGGGAAATCGGCCACTGTGGCACTGTAACAGAGTTCAATAGCATTAAAGAAATTCTGGGATTCATCAGAAATGATTAAGAAATTATAATTCATTTCTTCATTTTTCGATTCCACCTCTTCCAAATTTACCACTCCCCGACCTCAATTGTTTGTATTAAAACTTGTGTGAATCGATGACATTTTGCTTCTTCGTGGTAGTTCTTCGTGCTAATCGGTTCATCGCGTAGTCGACCGTCTGTGAGATTCGGCCGATTCAAAAAGGTTCGCCACGGGCAACTAGATTCGGGCAGACGTTAAATATAAAAGAGATAATTACCTTAATTATCTCTGAAACCGATTTAAGAAATTCCTTTTACTTAATTCAAATTCAAGTTGTAATTATTTTACCAGGAATTTCCGTGTCTTTTATGATCGAGGTGTTTTCGTTAACGCGTAACTATATTCGAATATTTCACATAAAGGTGCCAAGGTGTCGTGGGAGTTGACTTTGATATAGTTGTTGACGAATTAAGTAACCTATCGTGATTTAAAGAACACAACCCGAAAGTGAATAATTTCCATGCGTAGAATTATAATAATGCATTATAATCGAAGGGAATTGTATCACGTCGTGTTGTTCGATACACAGACACAACACAGATAACAGAGAGGACAAATATAGTTCTCTAATAAACAATCATCTACTAAAAGCCCGTTCTGATAGGAAGGAAAAAGACCAGATGACTTTTCTCCACTCCTTCAGTGCGGTAGGAATTAAGGCGGTTACGTAAGTAAAATTGTATCGTTTCAATGAATAACTCCACAAAAATTATCATTCATGAAAATTCATAAATTAAAGTCGAGCCTTGACTTGAGTTAACATTTTCAAATGCATTGTAGTTGGTTGTATGAAAGATCAAAAGTAGAGTAAATAAATATATTGTTATCAAATTACCTATTAATCGGAATAAGAAGACTTATTCATTTTGCTACCCTTTGTTTAAATCCCTTGTTCCTGATGAGATATACCGATTGGAGAGGAATACCGTCCCATAAAATTATAAACCAAATGATATTATTATCATTTGGGTTGTTGCGAGAGAAACTCCGAAGAGCAGATTAATAATGTTTAAATATTCCTATTTAACAAACTCTTTTACATCGTAACATGAAAACATTGTAAACTGTGAAGAATAAAACATAGTTAAAATATTTATTCCCAGATAGAACGCAAGCTTGTCTGAGCTAGCAAAATGTCCCACCCATGGCAAGATTGTCAGGAAAGGTTACTGCAATCTTGCCATGAAAGATTGCTGCAAGTTTACTGCAATCTTACCATGAAAGCTTGTTGCAAGCTTGCTGCAACTTTACTAAAAATGAGTTCGGCAAGCTTGTTGTGAAAGCTTGCTGCAAGCTTGCCAAATATTTCTAAAATATTTTCAATATATAAAAATATTTTTTTATTTATTTTATATATAGAAAATATTTTAGAAATATTTGGCAAGCTTGCTGCAAGCTTTCTGCAACATTACATAGCAAGCTGTCACAGCAAGCTTGACGAAATCATTTTAGTAAGGTTGCAGCAACCTTTCCTGGCAAGCTTGCAACAAGCTTTCATGGCAAGCTTGCCATGGGTGGGACATTTTGCAAGCTTGTCAAGCTTACATGCTAACCTTGCATGGTAAGCTTTCTGCAAGCTTGCGTGCTATCTGGGTTCCAATCCCATCGAACAAATTTTTAAGTTGATAACATTATTAGGACTATTTATGTCATTTTAAATAAATATACTATGGAGACTTCGTTACAAGGCTCAAGTTTAGCTCGAGGCTTAGATATGGCTCAAGACTCGACTTTGGCTCGAGGCTTGAGTTTGCCTCAAGGCTCAAGTTTGGCTCGAGGCTAGAGTTTGTCTCGAGGCTTAGAATTGGCTCAAGGCTCGAGTTTGGCTCGAGCTTCAAGCTTGGCTCAAGGCTCAAGTTTGGCTCGAGGCTTGAGTTCGGCTCGAGACTCAAGTTTGGCTCGAGGCTAGAGTTTGGCTCAAAGGTTAAGTTTGGCTCGAGGCTTTGAATTGGCTCGATCCTCAAGTTTGGCTCGATGCTCGAGTTTGTCTCGAGGCTCAAATTTTTTTCGAGGCTAGAGTTTGGCTTGAGACTCAAGTTTGGCACGAGGCTCAGGTTTGGTTCACGGCTCAAGTTCGGCTCGAGGCTTGAGTTTGACTCAAAGGGTAAGTTTGGCTCGAGGATTAGATATGGCTCAAGCCTCGACTTTGGCTCGAGGCTTGATTTTGGCTCGAGACTCAAGTGCGGCTCGAGGCTTAGAATTGGCTCAAGGCTCGAGTTTAGCTCGAGGTTCAAGCTTGGCTTGAGGCTCAAGTTTGGCTCGAGGCTCAAGTTTGGATCGAGGCTCGAGTTTGGCTCGAGGCTTGAGTTTGTCTCGAGACTCAAGTTTGGCTCAAGGCTCAACTTTGGCTCGCGGCCTGAGATTGGCTCAAAGCTTGAGTTTAACTCAAGGCTCAAGTTTGGCTCGAGGGTGGAGATTTAGGATTTTGTTATTATAAATAACGAATTATAACACAGCCCCACAAAAAAAGTGTCGTGCGCGGCAGACCAGACTAGTCATTTCCCATGTATTTTGACGCGCTGAACACGAATCCGAAGTCCGTTTTGCTCCATCACGTCAGGATTTTTTTCTAACCTCCAAAAACCTGTCGGATTTTGAGTGGTAGGCTATTTTTTTTAAAAATTGATGGATTTACTTCAAAATTGGTATCTAGGGGTTTTTTGGGTCGCTGATGACGAATTTGAAGTTAGATTTTCAAAATTCAAAATGGCGGCTCCAATATGGCGGACGAATTTTGTAAAAGTTGATGGATTTACTTCAAACTTGGTATCTAGGGGTTTTTTGGGTCGCTGATTACGAATCTGAAGTTAGATTTTCAAATTTAAAATGGCGGCTCCAATATGGCGGACGAATTTTGTAAAAATTGATGGATTTACTTCAAACTTGGTACCTAGGGGTTTTTTGGGTCGCTGATTACGAATCTGAAGTTAGATTTTCAAAACTAGAAATGAAAATTCTTATATACATAAGTAAGGTATTCACGTCTTTTTATGGTAGCGCACTCTTTTGTCCTCAAAGGATTTGTGTAATGGTTTTCTTTTCAAATTGGTGCCTCCAGGTACAATATCCCTTTTCAGCATCCAACAGTAGTCGGCCTTCATATTTACATCCCATCTTCCTTGATAACGACGCTCAAATTCTTTCAGATCTTGATGGAATCGTTCTCCTTGTTCTTCACTGTAATCTCCCAAATTTTCAGGAAATTGATCCCGATGCGAGTCTAAGTAATGCAACTTTATGCTCATTAAGCATCCTAACTTACCAAAGTTTTTAATCATATCACTAACTATTTGCTCCCAATTTTCACTCTTGTGATTACCCAGAAAATTTTCGACAACTTCTTTAAAACTAAGCCATGCGGCTTTCTCCTTTTTATTCATCTTGGTGATAAATTGCTCATCTTTTAACAATTTGCGAATACGTGGTCCATCGAAAACCCCTTCTTTTAGTTTCGCATCAGAGATTTCTGGAAACTTTTGTTCCAGGTATTTGAAACAATTTCCTTTTTTATCTAAGGCTTTGACAAACTGTTTAATTGCTCCTAGTTTCGTGTGTAAGGGCGGAACTATCACCTTTGAAGGGTCGATATCGTCCGCCATATTGGAGCCGCCATTTTAAATTTTGAAAATCTAACTTTAGATTCGTAATCAGCGACCCAAAAAACCCCTAGATACCAAGTTTGAAGTAAATCCATCAATTTTTACAAAATTCGTCAGCCATATTGGAGCCGCCATTTTGAATTTTGAAAATCTAACTTCAAATTCGTCATCAGCGACCCAAAAAACCCCTAGATACCAATTTTGAAGTAAATCCATCAATTTTTAAAAAAAATAGCCTACCTCTCAAAATCCGACAGGTTTTTTGAGGTTTGAAAAAAATCCTGACGTGATGGAGCAAAACGGACTTCGGATTCGTGTTCAGCGCGTCAAAATAGATGGGAAATGACTAGTCTGGTCTGCCGCGCACGACACTTTTTTTTGTGGGGCTGTGTAATTAAAAATTAATGTTATAATGTTTAAGAAACATTTCAAAATTCGTTTATTGATTTAATTGTTATTTTGTTCAATTTTTTAAAAACTTTTATTTTATTTTTTTAATTTTCAGTTCATTTAGTTTTCAAATTTTCTCTGATGAAAAAATTTTTCCATCACATTTTTTTGACTTCCTTGACAAGAAAAATTTTTCCTGACATTTCCCTGACTTTTCTAACTTATGGCAACCCTGACTTAAGGTTTGCTAATACTTAGGCAATACCTAAAGATGTATACTTCTTAAATTGCCAAAACAGAAAAAATTAAATTTTTTACATGTAGTTTGTCTCTGATTTGCAAAAACATCTAAATTAAATTATGTTAAATCACAAATTAGAAAAAATCATTTTTTTATTATGTTTCATTCATGTGTTGTCAATATCTCAATGAATATATTTTGTTTGATAACAAAATAGAAAGCGTGTATTTTTTGCCTATTGTTTGATCATGTTTTAACTTAACAATAGAATTCTAATTTTTTCAATAGCAAAAGTAGAACAAAATTATTTTAATTCTATGTATTTAAATTTCTTTAATACATTTAATCGTAAGTCAGTATTTCGTTTTCTATTTCGGTTTTTTCTTTATTTTCTTATAGTTAAATTTAATTAGGGAGAAACTTGATGATTAACAAAAAATGCTATTAATTTTGGGGTAGAATTTTTCAAACTTTCAAACTTCAAACAAATTTTTTAATAAGCTACACTTTTTAAAAAGTTATTTTTTTAACCTTAAATAATTTTCTTTATTCCTAGAGAAATCAACATGAGTATCTGAAATTTATAAAAGAGAAATGTTATTATCTAATTTATTTATTTTCTTTTTGAAATATAGTTTACAAAATTATTTTGTGTTTAACTTTTTTTATTTAAATTTAATATTCCACGTACATTTTCCAGTATAAAACAATCGAGAAAAAAAGTCACTCAACAAAAGATAAGTTAATTAACAACAATTATATATTAGTAGAATTTTTAAATAATTATTGATTAATATAATTTATTAAAAATAATGCAAAATTATAGCGTTCAACCTTGTAGTATCTTTACATGTACTAATGATTAATAAATAATAATTAATACTTATTAACAATAAATAATATTCATTATTAATTATTTATAAACACTATAGATAATCAATTATTTTAATTAATTTACTTTTTTTTAGTGAATTTTTTTTATTAATACAGATAACACAGTTTTTTATTAACATTTTATAAATAAACAATTTAAAAAACTATTTAAATAAAAATATTTTTTTAAACTACATTTCATAACAAAGAAAAATACTTTTTTGATTTTTAAATCGGTCAACTGGATTGCGAGAAAAAAAATTTTATGTTTAAGACTATGTTAACAGGGTGTCTAGCAATTTGGCAGTTCAGAATTCCCGGTTTTTCCCTGGGGTTTTAAGTAATATTCTCGGACAATGTTAAACTAAAAAAATAGAAGTTAATGAATCGTAATTTTTTTTAACTGCTTAAAATGCATTTAAAAAACATATTTGTTTTCTTATTCTTCTAAAGAGTAAAAAAATTTTCCAAAAAATATCATTTTTGAAAAACAGTCCAAAATATTTTTAATTTTTAAACAAAGGGTCAAAAAGAGTTTTAAAAAATTATAATTTTTAAATAATACCAAAAATACCTTAAAAATTAAAAATTCTCGTATTTAAAAAAAAATTCCAGGTCTTTTCCCAGTTTTTTCCCAATTGAACTGAATTTTCGGATTCCTCCTGGTTTTTCCTATTTTCTCAGGTCACTAGACACCCTGGTTAAAAAATTAAATTCCTAATAGGTAACTTTAACAAAAAAAATTTTTTTATCAAAACGTTTCAGAAAACTATTTTAATTTGAGAAATTATAACCCTTTAGTAATCATTCTTAATACTTTTAATTCCAGTGGAATGTTAATGTAAAATATGGATTATTTCATATCAAATATAGCAGAATACTTTTTTTTTGTAAAAATAGAGACTTAAAAAATATTTCTTTTTAAATTTGTTATAAAACAAATTTCATGGAATATTTTATTATACAGTTGTACACACATAAACTTTTGTAAATAAAAATACTACGAAATTTAAAAAAATTGTTTCGAAAAGTATTACATCTAAAATGCAACTCGCATGGCGTCAAAATTTTCTAACCAACATTTTTTTCATACCAAACTGACGTCTTAAACAGAAATAAATTTAGATTTTCATTAGAATTAAAAAATATAATGCTTATATAATTTATAAAGTTTTTTACCTTTGTGGACGACTTTTGATTTGTACAAAAATTATAATTGTGGTAAATGGCACCATAAATGTCAAAGCTGCTTACAGACAGTAGTCTTAAGAATTCCAATTATGACTCGCCATAGGCATTTCAATAAATTGAACCTATTCAATGAAAAGTACAATAATAAATCAACTATTATTTGATTCAAAATTTCTTCTTGAAGATGAAGCAACCATCAAACGTAAAGATAATCTTTTTAATACAACAAATCAAAAAACCATTTAATTTTCGTATTTAATTTACGAATGAACTTTATTGTTTATTATTTGCATTGTCATGGTAACGCATGAAACATGGCGTCAAAGTTATCTAACCAAAAATCTTTTTTTCTCTATTTGAAAAAAATTCCAAAATGAAAATTATAAAATAATTTGCCTTAAAAATGTTTTTTTTTAAATTTATGTATCAATAAATATTGCAAAAAGTTTAATCGATTTGATTTAAAAATTGTCATTGAAAAAATTTACTTTTAATTGTTGTTAACCAAAGCAGATTTTTTATAGTCAAAATATGAGCAAGATTATAAATTTAATTCTCTTTACAATTAGTGTGTAAACAACTAAAATCTGAGATAATTTTTAAATCTTTATAAATTACATATCTAATTTCAAAATATTAATGACAAGTTAACACGTGTCTTTTTTTATCGCTCAATTATGTAACATTTATAAAAAATTAACCACTTAACAATATTTGCAAATATTGAAAACAAATAAAATATAATTATAATTTTGTATTTAAATCAGGTGATAAAACCGCATTAAATTTAATTTTGTTAATTACAACGTTTAACCTACCATTTCACAGAAGCTCTTCATTTCTTCACATAAACTTTATAAACACTAATTAAATAAACTGGAAAAATACACATAAGTATTATTAAAGAACATTCCAAGACTCCATGAACTAAAAACGAGTTGTCGTTTATGGACCAACACATTCATTTTTTTTCAACTTATTCTCTGAAGTTAAAAAAGAGTAAAAATGACGATAAAAAAAGGAGTCAAAAGGAATACTTTTGAGGAGTAAAAATTGTGTGGTGTCGTTTTTGTTGCACCTCATTTTGAACCAACAAAAAAGAGTCAAAATGAAACCTCCCGGTTTACTGTGCTATTGATACTGAACATAATTCCCGTAGTCCACCAGGCGACCAAATTCTGCTTTTTTTGTAAACGGTTAACTGAGTAGGCAGTGGGTTAAAAATATAGACTACACTGTTAAAAATGTTCATAGTTTTAATATACACAAAGTACTGAAATTTAATAAATTGTTATATTGAATGGATTTTATATACAAAGTATATTAATTCTACATCGAATGTATATTAAATTTAAATACTATGTACTTAATGATTTCGCGCATGCATTACAATGTAATTTTCGACGTGCGCAGCGTACTGTGAATGATGACGTATAACGTAAATTTGTGTTTGTGATCAAGTGAACGCAGTGCACGTTTTCCATGTATATCTGGATAATTGCTATAATCATCTATATTATAAGTAAAAAATATGATGTGGTTTTGAAGTTATAATATGCTTTTTTTAATTTATTTATTTATTTATTTACTAAGTATGATACATAAAATATAAGAGGAAACAAAGTAAAGCAATGGGTAAGTAATCTAACCTCAAATTACCCACGCTCACGTGGGAAATATATTATAGTGAAATGTTTCATTGTACATTTACAATTTAATTATTATTAAAGAAATTAAATCTATTTATAGGTAGCTTACAATATTTTTTATTCATGTAATTATGTTTTTGAAAAGTGTATGCAGGAAATGTGTATTGCATCAATACATTAACCTCCGCGACGACGTACCAACTTTTTCAACTTTTACTTAACAATAATACAGTTCTATTATCAATAAAATATTCTAGTCTTTATAACAAGACATTCCAAAATAAATCTTTTTAATAGCAAGCTACATAAGGTACAAAAAAACGTTTTGAATGCGAACATAACCTGCAAAGAATTTCTGAAATGTCTTTTTAATACATCCTTTTTTAATATTATATCATATACACTACCGTCCGAAATTGTGCGAACTCTGCTTTTTCAACAACTATAAAACTGTTCAAATCTTCAAAAATATTAAAACTAAAATTTTTTTCTCTTTATTTTATTAAAGTTAATAAAATTCTGAAAGAAATGACACCTTGACAAAGAGAATATGTTAATTTTTCAATTAGATATCTAAGAAAAACCCAATTTTCAATGTTTTTACTATTTTTTTTATTTCTCTGGCAAAAATTAATATTTTTAAACGTTCTTAGGCTCATTGAAATCGTATTTTGTTATGCAATTCAAATTATATAAAACAATTCATGTACACATTCTCCCCTAGCGTATGCAAACCGTGAAAGTTGGCTCATAAAATGTCAAAAAATTTAAATTTAATTCTACAATAAAATATAATGTTTAAAAATCAAGTAAATATATCATTCTAAACTTCTCTGATTTATGTAAGTAAATTTAAGATTTATACATTTTACTGATCATTTTTTGTCATATAAATATTAATCACAATTTTTTGACATTTTATGAGCCAACTTTGACGGTTTGCATACGCTAGGGAAGAATGTGTACATGAATTGTTTTATATAATTTGAATTGCATAACAAAATACGATTTCAATGAGCCTAAGAACGTTTAAAAATATTAATTTTTGCCAGAGAAATAAAAAAAATAGTAAAAACATTGAAAATTGGGTTTTTCTTAGATATCTAATTGAAAAATTAACATATTCTCTTTGTCAAGGTGTCATTTCTTTCAGAATTTTATTAACTTTAATAAAATAAAGAGAAAAAAATTTTAATTTTAATATTTTTGAAGATTTGAACAATTTTATAGTTGTTGAAAAAGCAGAGTTCGCACAATTTCGGACGGTAGTGTAGGTATGTTTTTTAATTTAATTGATTTAATAAAAATAGTTAGAGGACATTTGTCACTATTTTTATTGACCACTTTGTAAAAGTATAAGTACAGGGATCATAGACTGTGATATTTTTTTACAGTTTTTAATTTTCTCATTTATATTTAATTTATTTTGTTGATTTTTTAAATTTTTTAAATATAAGATTACTGTCTTTCATAATTTTAATCCATAAAACATTTAATTCCATTTTTTAATCAATCTGAATTTTAATTCGTCTAATTAATCAACCTCGAACTTGACTCTAACTTCAATTTATTACAATTTTAATTGATAAAAATTATAAGTACTTTAAAATCAATTTTAACTTTCAGTGGCCTAAAATTTATTTTATTCATGAAAATTTCAATTTATAATAATTATTTTAATCTAAGTTTCATTTGTGAAAATTAATTTGAATTAATTTTAAAATTAATTCATCAACATCGCAATTAATATTAATTTTAATTCACAATTATTTTAATCAACTCCACATTGTATTTATTCAAACTTATGTTCAATTCTACAAATTTTTTATTATTTTAATTTTAGTCAATTTTTATTTCAACAGAACCGAACTTTAATTTATTTAAATTTTAATATGTAGTGGAAATTATTATCTTTTAATCTGAACAAATTTACATTTATTCTAAATTTAGATTATACATTGAATAAATCTGTAATCATGTTTTCGAAAAATTATGCTTCTTTTTTAACAAAAAATAGTACTGTGATCCCAGACGTTTAAAAAAATTAAAAATATGAGACGTTTCACGTGAACCGGCCCAGAGCTCTGTCCAAAAATCTACTGAACGAAAATTGACTTATTATGGCTTAAAATAACCGTCAGCTCATACTCTTTCAAATAAAAAGTGGCGAATTCAAAAATTCAAAATGGCGTCCTTACTGTGACAACTTTTTCAAATTTTTTTACTGACTCAGCAAACAAATGTATTAATTATCTTGAACAAATCATTGCTATTAGTTAGAGAATAGGTCACTCTTATGTTTTTGGGGTCGCTGATTACGAATCTGAAGTCAGATTTCGAAAATTCAAAATGACGGATTCAATAGGGCGGACATTTTTTAAAAAAATTCAATGGATATGCTTAAAACTTGTTATTCGAGGGTTTTTGGGGTCGCTGATTACGAATCTGAAGTCAGATTTTAAAAATTCAAAATTTTAACTACTGTTTAAACAATTTATTATTGTTATTTACAAACTTTTTTCTAATTCCACCAAAAAATGCAATGTTTCCCTAGTTTTGCAACTTACCGAATTAAGTATAATAATAAAACGGACTTTAATAAAATTATTATTTTAATTATTGTTATTTACAAACTATTTCTAATTCCACGAAAAAATTGCAATTTTTTCGTAATTTTGCAACTTATAAAATTAACAATAATAGTTGGAAGTTAAATTTTTCAAGTTAAAAATCAACTCAAAAAGAGAGTTAATAATTATATTAACTCCTCGGTAAGAAGCGAGAAATAGAGAAAGATTGAAATTTTGCATATATTAAGCAAAACTTGATCATTTTCAATTATTCTGAATAGGCGAATTTACGTTTTCACCCAATTCCCCAGTGAACATCTAAATATCAAAAAAATGAATTCTTTTCTATTCCCAGTACAGATAAGTCAATAGAAAAGAATTCAAACTTTCTATTTTTCTAAATGCGCAAAGTTCTTTATTTTCAAACTTTTTAGCAGCGAAAATAGAAAAAAATTAAATGTTTAGAGAGTAAATTCTAAATGTCTATTCCTTTCAATCGCCAGCTTCAAAATTTCCATGAAAGGAATAAGAAATTTGAAAAGTGAAGTACATGTGGTTATTTCTATAAATTGACTATAGCTCAGGACATTTGGAGCACATTTAGAGGAATAGAAAATGTGGAGAATAAATGAGGCATTTCTATATTTTACAATTGACTGCGTCAGGTTATATGTATAATTTAGAGTATAAATTTTGACCAAGTCAATTAAGAAGAATAGATTTTTCTACTTTTTTTTGCTTTATCGAGGAATTGAATAAAAACGTAAATTCACTAATTCAAAAGAATTGGAACTCTGAATTCTTTTCAATTATTCGCTTCTTATTATTCTTCTTTAATTCCATAAGGGTGTACTTTTATAGCGTTCCCAAGAGAGTTGAAATTCAACTCTTTTTTTACATTTAATGAGAACCTTAACCCCAACAGGAAAACCTTATTATTTACTACAGATTTATAAACAGCCATCTTAAAAACTCCTGAGTTAGAAGTATCAAATTAATTAATTAATTTAATATTTTCAAAATCTGACTTCAGATTCGTTATCAGCGACCCCAAAAACCCCCGAGTAACAAGTTTCAAGCAAATCCATTGAATTTTTCAAAAATATATCGGCCATATTGGATCTGCTATTTTGAATTTTCAAAATCTGACTTCAGATTCGCAATCAGCGACCCCAAAAACCCCCGAATAACAAGTTTTAAGCAAATCCATTGAATTTTTTAAAAAATGTCCGCCATATTGAATCCGCCATTTTGAATTTTCGAAATCTGACTTCAGATTCGTAATGAGCGACCCCAAAAACCCCCGAGTAACAGGTTTCAAGCGAATCCATTAAGTTTTTATAAACCTGTGTGCCATATTGGATCCGCCATTTTGAATTTTGAAAATTTTTTTAATCTGACTTTAGATTCATTTTCGGCGACCCCAAAAACATAAGAGTGACCTATTCTCTAACTAATAGCAATGATTTGTTCAAGATAATTAATACATTTGTTTGCTGAGTCAGTAAAAAAATTGGAAAAAGTTGTCACAGTAAGGACGCCATGTTGAATTTTTGAATTCGCTACTTTTTATTTGAAAGAGTATGAGCTAACGGTTATTTTAAGTCATAATAAGTCAATTTTCGTTTAGTAGATTTTTGGACAGAGCTCTGGGCCGGTTGACGTGAAACGTCCCATATATTTTTCTAAAAATTTATAATTACAGATTTGGCCATCATAGGAATATCTCGAATCGTCCATATTATGGCTACAAGAAATGCAAAAAATCATTTTCTTTAGAAGTTTCTTTACGATTACACGTTTCTCGGGTCCATTTTTATCAAAAAAGTAGCGAAAAAAATATAGAATTGAATACTGCTATTAATAATAGAGGCAAATTTGCGTGTACAGTAAATGTGTGTAAAAAGCAGTTTGAAAATTACTCTAACTTCATAAGACATTTGAAATTGCATATTGTACATGGTCAGAGCGTGGAATGTCCTTTCCAAAACTGCAATAAGGTTTATCAAAATGTCAGCTCCTTAACTGGACATATATCAAAGAATCATAAGAATAAGCAGAATATTAAAATTTTATTTACGGTAAACATGGCACAAAGAAATATTTTAAGTGAAATTGTAGATACAACTCATCCTCGCGAAATAATTGACAACTCAATTTTTGAAAACACAGAGCCAATGGAAACAGAAAATCAATTCAGTGAAAATTCAAAAAATGAGGAAGATTTATTTTTATCCAATCTTGCACAATTTTACCTTAAATTAGAAAGCCAGTTCATAATTCCTGTCAAAACTTTACAATACATTGTTATTGAAATTTGCAATATTCATCGAGAAAATCAGTCCATTTTAAAGTCAAAATTAAAGGAACGTTTACTACAAGAAAATTTTTCTGACAATTTGGTTACTTCTATATTAGATGAAATTTTTAATAATGATCCGTTTTTAAATAAAAATAAATTACTAGACAGTGATTATAAAACAAAGCAATATTATCAAGAACATTTTTCGTACGTGAATCCTATTCAAATAAAACTTCCTTCGCAAAAATCTGAAAACAAATATTTTCATTATGTGCCGATTGAGGAACCATAAAAAATTTGTATTTAGATAAGAATATGGAAGAAAAAATTTGCGGGAAAAAAAATTATCGGCATCTACTTAAATTTTGATAATTTATCTGAAGAGTTGCGATCTCCTGTTAATACAATAAAGCTAATTGGACTTGTCAAGGAGAAAGATTATGATCACGATGCTGCATACGGTAAAATCGTGACTGATTTAACCCATTTCGTCCGAGAAGTCCGTTTTTCTTCCTCCTAATTTGCTTTCGCCATTTTCAAAATTCATGGACTAAAAAAAATTGGCAGTAGGTGTTTCTTATGTATTTTTTAGTCTTCTTTCAGAATCTATAAGAAAATTTAACTTTTGACTAAGGGTGCGGTCACAGCATTGAAATAGTTCGATATATCGAACTTTTGCAGAACATGATCGGTTGGATCTAATAGTAAGATAAGTATTCCGTTAGATCCAACGAATCAAGTTATGCAAAAGTTTGATATATCGAACTATTTTAAATGCTGTGACCGCACCCTAGCGTTAGTCCCAGAGTTGCACACAGACACGTTATTGCCCAACGCTGATATGAAATATATTACGCACCCATCTCTGATTATTTATCAATAGGTAGCAAATAATAGATTCAAGTATTTTCAGTGATATAAACATCACAATTACTGCTTTTTATGAATTTCTGGTTAATTTGTAGAATTAAATAACTAAACCAAGGAAAGTTTTAAAGTGAAACAAATGCACATGCTGATAAAAAATTGTATTCAAAAAGTTAAGAAGGAAATAAGAATGAACATAAAGTTTCTAACCTATAAATTCCAGTTCCCTAACTGAAATTATTCACTGGTTAGATCTTTATCGAGAAAATGTATATTTATGTTTGTGTTTTGTCTTTGTTGTAAAACTTCTTATTTTGTTTATGCTTAATATTTGTAAAAAAACGATTATGCATGATATGCAATTATATATTTAAATCTTAGTATTATTCGTGTTTTATATTTATTTACATATATTATATTAACAGAAATATTTCACACTGTCATACTGGTATAAAAACTCCTCAATAGCAAAAAAAATTGAGTTGAAAGAAATGAGGAATTATTTTGTTGTTCAAAGGGTCGAGTCGGCCACTCTAGAAATAGTTTATAATAATAATTTTTTATTTTTTTACGTACAGGATATTCGCAATAATTTTGACTTAATAAATTAGCAAGATGTCAAGTGATAAAAAGAAACCGTCTGGTTTTGAATTTAGAAAACGAAAAGCGGAGAAAATTCAGCAATTAGAACATGATAAAAAGTTTATGGATATTAAAAAATATATAATTCAAAAAGGAAAAGACGTAATCCCTGAAGACTGTATAAAAGTTCCTTCTGAATCAAGTATTTCCGAAAGTGTTTCCACGGAATTAGTGAATGACATACATGAAATTGAAAACAAAGAAATAGATTTAAATAGTGTACAAGATACGAAAAACGAGGATATTATTGACAATTCACAAGAGATTTTACAGTTGTCTGATTGTGGAAATTGGCCTACCATTCGAAATAATAGTCTTATCGATGAGTTGATTAAAGGAGGTCCAAATCAAATTAAAATTGACAATTACCCTCAAAATGGAGAAGGTCGACATTTTTCAAACTCATATTATACTAGAAAACTTTCAAATGGCGAAGTACTTTGCAGACGATGGTTAGTGTACTCTCTTTCGCGAGATTGCGTATTTTGCTTTTGCTGTCGACTTTTTGACAACAAATCTATTTCAAAATTCGTTGGTGATGGATTCAATAAATGGAAAAATTTATCAGAATATCTTTCAATTCATGAGAACAGTCTTTCTCATAAAAAAGCTTACCGAATGTGGATAGAAACAGAGATGAGGCTAAAAACAGGAGAAACTGTCCATAAAGAGGAATTAAAAATTATTAAAAAAGAGAGTTTGCGATGGCAAAGTGTTTTGTTTCGGCTGTTGAATATTGTTTTATATTTAGGTGTAAATAATATGGCTTTCCGAGGTAATTCAGATAAACTTTTTACGCCTAATAATGGTAAATTTCTGGGATTAGTGCAAACGATTGCAAAGTTTGATCCTGTCATGGAAAATCATTTGAATCTTGCTGTGGATGGCAAAATTGTTGATCATTATTGTGGGCCAAAGATACAAAATGAATTAATAGATTTAATTGCTGAAAATGTAAATGTTGTAATTAAAAATAATGCTCTGTCAGCCAAATATTATTCAATCATTGCTGATTGTACGCCAGACGTTTCGCGAAAAGAACAACTTTCCCTTACTATTAGATTTGTAGATGTAACTGTCGATACGGTAGAAATAAAAGAACATTTTGTGGGATTTATTAATGTCAATGATACGACTGGTGCAGGTCTTACTGAATCAATACTTCAAATGTTGAAGACATTCGGACTTGAACTCGAAAACTGCAGAGGTCAAGCATATGATAACGGATCTAATATAAAAGGAAAAATTGTTGGCGTGCAAAGAAGAATATTAGATGAAAATCCGTTGGCTGATTTTGTATCTTGTGGATCCCATAATTTAAACCTCGTAATTTCTGATGCTGCAGAATCTTCAGTCAAGTCAGTAACTCTTTTCGGTGTACTTCAGAGATTGTTCACATTATTCTCTGCTTCAGTCAATCGGTGGAAAATTTTGACTGATCACGTTGAACTATACACGTTAAAAAAACTATCTGACACACGTTGGGAAGCTAAAATCAGTAGTGTGAAAGCAGTTCGATACCAAATCGGTGTAATTCATGACGCTTTAGTGGCTTTATCTGAAATTCCAGGTGGCGATAGTCATACAGCACATGAAGCTATTACTTTAGCCGAACAATTAAAAGACTTTAGCTTTCTTGTCTCACTGATTGTGTGGTATGATATTCTTTTCCAAATAAACATAGTCAGTAAATCGCTTCAAGCAAAGGATATAGACATCACCGAATGCGTAGAAATGTTAAAGAACTGCTGCAACTTTTTAGAAGACTATAGAAAAGAAGGTTTTAAAAAGGCCATTGTTACAGCAAGAGAACTAGCAGATGAGCTTGAAACTGAACCAATTTTTAAAGAAATAAAAAGGGTACGACGTGTTAAGCGGATGTTTGATGAAAAAAACAGAGACGAACCAATCACTTGCCCAGAGAAGAAATTAGAAGTTGAATTTTTTAACCCCTTGTTGGATACAGTTTTATCATCAATAAAAGAGAGATTTCAACATCTTAATGAATTTTCAAAAATTTGGGGTTTTTTGTATAATGTTGATAATCTGCCAGATCGAGACGAACTTTTAGAAATGTGTAACAGTCTTCAAATTAAATTAACAATAAATTCAAAATCAGATATTGAAGGTAGACAACTTTGTGATGAATTGTTGAGTGTCAAAGGATTTCTTGTCGATAAATCTAAAGTCAAAATTACTCCACTAATCGTATTAAACTTCATAAAAAAACATGATTTGCAAGATTTGTATCCAAATATATGGATAGCCATGCCTATTTTATTAACAATACCGGTAACTGTAGCAAGTGGTGAACGCAGTTTCTAGAAATTAATGTTAATTAAAACGTACCTAAGATCGACAATGTCACAGAATAAACTTTCAAATTTAGCAACTTTATCTATTGAACACGATATCGCCGAAAATCTAGATACCTCTGTTCTAATTCAAACTTTCGCTGAGAAACAGGCTCGAAAAGTTGATTTTAGGAATTAAACTGAGTTAAATATTTTTATAAATTTTCCATTTCTGTTTAAACATTCGTCGTAATGAAAATTTTTACATAAAAATTAATTTGTACTGTGAGGTTATATTTAATCTTTGAATCTTACTTAATATTATCCATATGCTTTTTTAAATAGAATTCTTACAAAAATACATAAGTGCTTTTATTAATTTCTCATTTTGATATACAATAGGAAATTAATCATTGACAAAAGCTTCTAAATCCCATAAGAAGTAGCAAATGATTCGTTAAAATTTATACTGAAAATAATTGTCAAATTATTATCAAATATATACACTAATGGCTAAATTTTGGACTATTAATAACAACTAATATTGGTTCACTTTTCTAAATTTCCTTTCCATACGAGGGGCGCCTGGAAAAATTTGCCCAAGGGCGCAAGGAAGGCTAGGGCCGGCACTGGACAGTCCAACTATTAAAAAACTAGAAAAATATCTGCAAAACTTGTTACTCGGGGGTTTTCGGGGTTGCTGATCCCGAAATTGATGTCAGATTTTCAAAATTCAAAATGTCGGACGACTTTTTGAAAACTTAATGCAATTCGCTTGAAACTAGTTACTCGGGGGTTTTTGGGGTCGCTGATTATGAATCAGAGGTCAGTTTTTCAAAATTCAAAATGGCGGATCCAATATGGCGGACAAATATATTAAGTTTTTTCAAGAGTCGTCCGCCATATTAGATTCGCCATTTTGAATTTTGAAATACTGACGTCGGATTCGTAATCAGCGACCCCAAAAACCCCCGAGTAACTAGTTTCAAGCGAATTGCATTAAGTTTTCAAAAAGTCGTCCGCCATTTTGGATCCGCCATTTTGAATTTTGAAAATCTGACATCAATTTCGGGATCAGCAACCCCGAAAACCCCCGAGTAACAAGTTTTGCAGATATTTTTCTAGTTTTTTTAGTAGTCGGACTGATCGATTTAATTTCAGACATTTTGGCGGCCATTTTGGAGGCGCCATTTTAAATTTATCGAGAAAAAAAATTTCTTATCATCACCAAATGAAAGGGCAGACATTTTGGACGCGATATTTTGACATTCCAAATTTTTTCTAACGCGATTTCGAATCAAAAATATAGTTTTAATGGGAAAAAAACCCAAAAAATACGTCTTTTTTTTGTTTAAACAATCATAACTGTTTATCCTTAAGTCAAAAGTTAAATTTTCTTAAAGATTCTGAAAGAGGACTAAAAAATACATAAGAATCACCTACTGCCAATTTTTTTTAGTCCATGAATTTTGAAAATGGCGAAAGCAAATTAAGAGGAAGAAAAACGGACTTCTCGGACGAAATGGGTTAATGAAAGCTCATAATTTCGGTGTTAAAATTAATGAAAATAAAATTGTCAAAGCATCTTCACTGTTTTTCATTGGAGATAATCTTGGGAGTCATTCTTTGGGAGGGTTCACAGAGAATTTCAGTACATCAGAATACTTTTGCAGATATTGTTTAGTAACTCGAAATGAATTTGAAGCTGAAAATGGGGAATGCCAAGAATATAATGAACGAACTGTACAACGTTATAATGATGCTTTATTTAAAATTATATCTGAAAAATTGGAAAATTTCGAGGGGGTAAGATTTGATTCCGCTTTTAATAAATAATTATATTTTCATGTTATTCATGGACTTCCGCCTTGTTGGGCGCATGACGAACCTGAAGGGGTTATTGCTTTTGACTTAAAACTTTTCATTGACTATTTCCTGAGAAAAAAATGGTTTTCTTTTAATACTTTGAATAGTAGAACTAAAAAATTTCCTTATTCTGTAGAAGACAAAAAGGACAAACCTTATAAAATGTCTTCTGCAAGCAAAAAGATTGCAGGTTCTGCTTGCCATGTCTGGCAATTTTTGAGGCTTTTTCCTTTGATAATTTTTGACAAAATCAAGGATTACGATGACGAAGTATGGTATCTTGTCACGTTGCTTAGCGAAATTTGTGAAATTATTAGTTCTCCACAAATCCACGAATCTTATTTACCGTATTTGCGAGGCCAGATTAACGAATATCTTGCCTTAAGAAAATCTAAGTTTCCAAATATTAAACTACGACCCAAGTACCATTATTTACACCATTATCCAGATTTAATAAGTAAATTTGGTCCTCTCACGAAAGTATGGAGCTTGCGATTTGACAGTAAACATTCTTACTTTAAAAGAGTAACTCGAGGTATTCACAATTTCATTAACCTTACAAAATCCCTTACCGTAAAGCATGAATTGTTCATGAGTTACTTAAGATTAGGCGCTGATACGAGATTAGATTTAGAAATATTTGGTAGTGGAGAAATAAATTATATCATTTATTGTGGCGAAATTAAAGAGGTCTTGAGAAGATCACGTTTGCCTTCTTCTATCCAGGAATGCAATTCTGTTATAATCAAAGGCTCTAGCTATAAAAAGGGAGACATAATAATCATGGAACAAGAAACATATAAATTTGATGTCAAGATAGGGAAAATTTGTATTTTGTTACACGATGATGAAGATAATGTTTATCTAGTCCATGAAGTGCTAAAAGTTAAATATCACGACACACTTCGTTGTCACGAAATAATTGAAATATTAAAATATGAATGTATTCAGTTAAATCAATCTATTAAATATGAGCCACTTCACACTTGCAATTTCGGAAATTTCGTATGTGTAGTTCCTAAATACGGATTTCTTACAAATGGTTTATAATTTCTCTTAACAATTTATGAGGTACTAGCATTGAAATTTAACAATATAATATTTGCAGTATATTTTTTTAAATTAAAGCAAATAAAATTTACTAGTTAAAATTATCACATTTTTAATTCAGTAAAGGATTATGCACAACATGTTTAGTTAAAAATAATTAAATATTTGAAATATAGAACAGTTACATTTTCTTGAGAAACAATAATTTTACTTTCTTTCAACAGCTGTGAAAATGCCGCTCTTTAAAATAATCGATGCTACTCCTACTAGAAAGGGTACAATTCGAGCGTCTAATTTAGATGAAATTATAAATCAAGCAAAAGAAAAATTGAGTCTTCTTGTCGGCGAAAATTATAAGGTGTTTATTTTATTACTTTCTTTCTTTATGAGTAATATTAGTTGATAATCAAAATCACTATTTCTTTCTTATAATTCATACATTTTACAATTAATTTTTAACCATTTATAGATTGTAGAAGAAGAAGACGGATCGGAAATTTTTGACGCCGAAGACTTATTAGAAAGAGCTGAGCAATGTCTAGGAAAAAAAGAGAACTTAAAATTAATGATAGTACCAACAAACGCGGATTGGAATCAAAATGACATTATCATGGACAACTTTGTGGAAGAAAATATTAGTAAGAATGTGAAAAACAATAGAATATTATGCGATACAAGTTCTAAAGGATACATCTCGTCGTACAGCATATTTAATAGCTTCAATGCTTGTTAAGAATTATCCGCAATTGGCGGATACTGTTAAAGGCACAAGAATCGGTAAAGGACATGAGTCTTTGGGAATGCAAATTTATAACACAATTAATTGTCGAAAGGATGTCAAGAGCAAAAAGAGGAAAGCATCAGGTCCACATCCGCTGTTTGAAATGGAAGAACTGTCAGAAGAAAATTCTAAAATTTCACGGAGACAAGATAACTATGCATGCGTAGATAACACAGCCCCACAAAAAAAAGTGTCGTGCTCGGCTGACCAGACTAGTCATTTCCTATGTATTTTGACGAGCTGAACACGAATCCGAAGTCCGTTTTGCTCCATCACGTCAGGATTTTTTTCTAACCTCCAAAAACCTGTCCGATTTTGAGAGGTAGGCTATTTTTTTTAAAAATTGATGGATTTACTTCAAACTTAGTATCTAGGGGTTTTTTGGGTAGCTGATGACGAATTTGATGTTACATTTTCAAAATTCAAAATGGCGGCTCCAATATGGCGGACGAATTTTGTAAAAATTTATGGATTTACTTCAAACTTGGTATCTAGGGGTTTTTTGGGTCGCTGATTACGAATCTAAAGTTAAATTTTCAAAATTTAAAATGGCGGCTCCAATATGGCGGACGATATCGACCCTTCAAAGGTGATAATTCAGCCCTTACACACGAAACTAGGAGCAATTAAACAGTTTGTCAAAGCCTTAGATAAAAAAGGAAACTGTTTCAAATACCTGGGGTTTTCGACGGACCACGTATTCGCAAATTGTTAAAAGATGAGCAATTTATCACCAAGATGAATAAAAAGGAGAAAGCCGCATGGCTTAGTTTCAAAGCAGTTGTCGAAAATTTTCTGGGTAATCACAAGAGTGAAATTTGGGAGCAAATAGTTAGTGATATGATTGCATTACTTAGACTCGCATCGGGATCAATTCCCTGAAAATTTGGGAGATTACAGTGAAGAAGAAAGAGAACAATTCCATCAAGATCTGAAAGAATTTGAGCGTCGTTATCAAGGAAGATGGGATGTAAATATGATGGCCGACTACTATTGGATGCTGAAAAGGGATATTGTACCTGGAGGCACCAATTTGAAAAGAAAACCATTACACAGATCCTTTGAGGACAAAAAAGTGCGCTACCATAAAAAGACGTGAATACCTTACTTATGTATATAAGAATTTCCATTCCTAGTTTTGAAAATCTAACTTCAGATTCGTAATCAGCGACCCAAAAACCCCCAGATACCAAGTTTGAAGTAAATCCATCAATTTTTACAAAATTCGTCCGCCATATTGGAGCCGCCATTTTGAATTTTGAAAATCTAACTTCAAATTCGTCATCTGCTACCCAAAAAACCCCTAGATACCAAGTTTGAAGTAAATCCATCAATTTAAAAAAAAAATATCCTACCTCTCAAAATCCGACAGGTTTTTGGAGGTTAGAAAAAAATCCTGACGTGATGGAGCAAAGCGGACTTCGGATTCGTGTTCAGCGCGTCAAAATACATAGGAAATGACTAGTCTGGTCTGCCGCGCACGATACTTTTTTTTGTGGGGCTGTGTAATGAAACAAATGTGTCACCAACACACCTAACAGAATTGGAAGAAAAAAGATTGCGGCTATTTCAATTATACAGCAATCCAGAGGAGTGGAGTTTTCAAGACATCAGTAACATGTTAAATGATTTATTTGATTCTCTACGATTGATAATAAATGCTGAAAATAGATGTATTTTTGAGGTATTTCTACATTGCCCTTTTCTAGGAGAATTAAATTACTTAGTTTAACATGCGAGTCGAGTTATTTATGGTAAAGGCGGTCGCTCAGGAAAATCTTTGACTGATATTTGGGATGAAAATGTTACAATAACTGAACCTGCTTTAGAACAGTATTGTAAAAGTCTTTATTTACTCTCGGAATCTGCCAAAAGAAAACCTAAAAATAGCTCTATTTTAAAAAATATCAATGACCTGATCGCAGAAGCACAAGCTATGTGTAAGAAAGCATGCAATAAAATACCCGATCTCATTTACATGTTTAAAATAATTGCTGCCTTTTTGGAGGAGGATGAGGATTATTTAATGAAAGTGATTGAGGTTAGTAAATGTCCTTTTTCTCTTTTTCAATTCAGTCTCAGAATTTTTTATTTTATTATAATGTAATTATTGTATATCAAATTATTTCTTTTAACGTTAACTTAATTGAAACATAATTTTTTTTTAAACAGAAATCTTTAACTGATGCCGAAACTATGGATTTAGCAACATCGATGTATCCCAACGTAGTGATAAGAGGCTCTTCAATCTTTTTCCCAATTATTTCGGATCTTGGTTTATGATCATTTTTATCCCGAGCTAGCACTGTAGCCTCGTTGTCCGCTAATACCTCTGGCTTGACCTTTGTACCTCTGACGTAATCCCACAAATCACTTTTTATTAACACAGCTTGCATCTGCAGCTTCTAAACGTCGAAATTGTTTTTACTTTTTTTTTTTTGCTTAGGGACTATTGGGAAATTTGTATACAGATACCTTGGCTTCCGCATGCCAAGGTTATGTGGGGTTAGTAAAAAAAAAGGAGAACACTAAACGCGATTTCGAATGTCCACGTTTATATAACAAGGCGATTCTGGGCCCATAACAAAATTCATTTGGGCAGCGTAAATAAATATAATAAAGATAAAGAGTAATTTATTAAAAACACAATGTTTAAGAGCAAACAGCTTGCTTGTTTCATAATCCCCACAGTGAAGTTGTAAAAAATCATTTTCTGAAGAAAATAGTCCAAATTACATTGAAATCGAATCATTTTTAAAAAATTTTTTGTTGCAATATAATAAAAATTTGTAAAATGCAAATAAATTTTGTAGGTTTTAAAGTTTTCTTGAAAGCTGATATCTCATCTTTTAGAAAATACAATTAAAAAATATCATTTCAATTATTTAAATTTTAATTAATTATTTTTTCTAGAGGTCTGCATTTCCGTGAATAAGCGTTAATGTCCTAAAAACTGGACATTATCAAAAGAAATAGAATTATTTTTAAATTCAGAAATTTTGAAAATAAATGTGCTTGTCAAATAATCCATATATATTCAGTATATACAGTACCGCTAAGTAGATTTTGCATACCCTACAGAATTTTAGGCCTTACAAAAAGTGTTATGTTTTTCTTTCTAATAAAGATAAAACAATAAACAATTACTTTTTTTAAAGTTTATATCTTCTATCTTGTACAATATCTAAAAAGTGAACTAAAAACATTTTTTATTGCGTAATTTCTCTTATTAATACACAAATTTTTAAAATAATTTATTTTTTTATAAAATTAGCACATTTAATTACACATATAGCAATAATGAGTCGAAAAAGGTTGTTATAATAATGTTGTGCTATTCCAGGTAAGATTTTGGTTTTTTCGGAGTAGAATAACCGATTGCAATGAAATTTTGAAATTGTGTTATATATAGTAAGACTAATCTTTAACGTAAATTGCAGCTTAAAATATTTGTTAGTTTACGAAATTTGCAATAATAATACAAAATTTTATACTTCTATATCTTCCGTTCTAATAATCGGATTAAGGTCTACATTTTTTAAAATGTCAAGGAAAATGATAGGAATAAATTTGTTTGAGAACAATTTTTTATAATTTAACATCTAAAAAAATTATTAAATAATAATTCAATAAATTTCGCTAGCCAATCTAAAATTCACTCACTTAAGGGGGCTTTCTCATGAAAAAATAGATTTTTTTGCATAAATTAACGCCTTAATATGTCAAAGATGCCCTCCTAAAATTTTAAGTCAATCCGAATGATAGTTTTTGAAATAGATCAGTTATAGTGGGTGGCGCAACCACTGTAACGTATAGAGCTATTTTGGCTTTAAACGTTTTTTCTTAAAATCATGTTTTTTTAGGGTTCACACGCTTCAGAAAAAAGGAAGAAAGATATTGCCTTAAATCTCTTTTTTAGGCTGAAGAACGTAACGTTAAAAGTTTAACGAAAAACAAATTTTATATGTAATTATGCATTCTATTCAGTCAAAAAAACAAAAATTATACATCAAACACATAAATAGTAAATATTAAAAGCAAATCTAAGTGATTTTGATAATTATAGGGAAAATAATGCAATTTAATACAAAGAAAGAAAATATTTTTCGTTTTCAACATTAACGATTGCAATTACTCAAAAAATAAAAATTTGTCGCACTTTTGAATTTTTGGGGCGGTAAGGGTTGAAACGGAACGAAGAAAAAAAATATTTTCCGTTTTCAACATTAACGATTGCAATTACTCAAAAAATAAAAATTTGTCGCACTTTTAAAACATGCCATTTAAAAGGGTACTAAAAATTGTGTTGAAAACGTCTATATTATTTTAATTTTTATGAGCGGTAAGGGTTGAAACTGAAGAAAGAAAAAAAATATTTTCCGTTTTCAACATTAACGATTGCAATTACTCAAAAAATCAAAATTTGTCGCACTTTTAAATCATGCCATTCAAAAGGGTACTAAAAAATGTGTTGAAAACGTCTATATTATTTTAATTTTTATGAGCGGTAAGGGTTGAAACTGAATGAAGAAAAAAAATATTTTCCGTTTCCAACATTATCAGCTTTTTTCCTGATTTTTTAGTTTTCGGTAAAAGACATAGTTCAAAAACTCATCACATATGTATATTTTAAGAATCTTTTTAATTTTTTAATTCCCAGTGATTAAAAATGGCGGAATCGTGTCTATCGTAAAACGCTTTTTTTAGAGTCACCTTCACCACACTATAACAAACGTTTAAGGGCAGGTCACAGTCGTATGGCGATAGGAGACCAGTTCATGTATTGAAATTTTTTTTCAAAATTGAAATGGGAAAGTGAGCAAGATGGTAGGAAAGGTTAAAAGAATAGATAGGATTAAGTTTTTATAGCCAAAAGTTATAAAAATTTATTAAAAAAATATTTTAATTGAGACTAAACTGACGGGTAACAAAGTACCTGAGACTTTAGTCTTGAGCTTTGGCAAGCGCCAGAATATGGCGCCACGCAAGTCACTTTTGTGAATTTTGATTGAATTCGGAGACAAGCTCATCGCAGCGTTATTGTCATCATACACACAATTACGCGCGGGTACTTGTGTTTTAGATAGATAGAGAAATGCAGTTCGTAATCTGTCAAATATAATTTTGTTTATGTGCAATATCAAAACAAAATATTTGAGTTTTACGAAATTAAAGTGAAGAGTGCAATATTATCAACTCTTTTTTTGTGAAAGTGAAGTTTGAAATAATTTTATAATTATTGTTTCCATTATCGACGTTCAACATAACCTCAGCTGTCAAAAATATATTTCTTGTTTTTTACATTTCTTTTAGTTTATTTCTTTTCTTACAGAAATAGACTTTTCGCACAAGAAACATCAGCAATACAATTTTTATTTATCTCTCAAGGCATTATTCTTGATAAAAATAATGTTTATTTCAATATATAAGAAAATTAAATGTTTCTCTACATATGAGGTATTCCATGCCAAATCGGAGACCATTTGGCTTTTGCACCTCAGATCTTTTTGAAAATTTTTTTCCTTTTAGTACTTATGAAGACTAGCTTTCACGATTTTTTTCAAATTTTTTCATCAAGCCCTTCAGGAGATATCAATTTTTGAAAAATTACGTCACTTTTTTTTAAATGCTTGTAATTTCGCTAAAAATTGACAAAATTGGATCAATCTTATATCAAAATTTTTGTTTTCAAATGTACTTTCCAAAAAAAATATTGAAAGTTATTTTCGAAAAAAATTTCTATTAGATTTTTGAGATTTAAGACTAAAAATTCATTTTTGAACCTGTGTGTTAACAACGTAGAATTGTTTTTTTACATGACACGCTATAAAGACTAATAAAATATGTTTTTAGGTTAAATTTGATTGCGATATTTTCGCACTTGTTCCCATGGTGAATATTAATCAGGAGTAACAGTGCGCAAGTCGCGTTTTCGTATTCTTCTGCGCACGCTATTACTCCGCCATTTTGAAAATAATTTCTGTTTTAAAACAGGAATCTATCCTTTTTTTCAGGTTTTGATCTTCCTAGTCTGCAAATTTATTTTTTAATTCTTAATTTGTGATTAAAGATTTCATTCATATTTATTAATTATCGAGTTATCTGGTATTATTTTGAAAATCATTCATTTTAAATTGCTTAATAACTTCTACAAATAAAACAAAATTTTAGATAAATATTTAAAATATTACTTTATTATTTATTTTCTAAACTATTTTATTTTATAAAACTAACAATAATCGTTGGGTTTGAATAAGAGAAAATGATTATTGTTTGATTTCCATACAGATAATTAAAAACGTAAAATTTGAAAATTCGAAAAAAATAGTTCCCATCGTTTTCCCATTATCGGACTAGGCTCAAAATTCGTCAAATTTAGAGTAGTTTTTGTAAAAAATCTCAGAAATCTAATAGAAATTTTTTTCGAAAATATCTTTTAATATTTTTTTTGGAAAGTACATTTAAAAGCAAAAATTTTGATATAAGATTGATCCAATTTGGTCAATTTTTAGCGAAATTACAAGCATTTAAAAAAAAGTGACGTAATTTTTCAAAAATTGATATCTCCTAAAGGGCTTGATGAACAAATTTGAAAAAAATCGTGAAAGCTAGTCTTCATAAGTACTAAAAGGAAAAAAATTTTCAAAAAGATCTGAGGTGCAAAAGCCAAATGGTCTCCGATTTGGCATGGAATACCTCATATAAACTCAAAAATGATATCATTTTTATATATATTTAAAATTGCCGCCGGTGTTGATTATTGAAAAAACAACACAAATTTTATTTCAGTATTTTTTCGTAAAATCAGAAACGAAGTAAGAACCGATATAGTAAATTACAACGTTTACGATATAGTTTACAAACAATAAAAAAAATAATATTTTTTTGTAAAGTCGCAAACGATGTCGGAACCGATGTAGTAAATTATAACTTTACGATATACTTTACTATTCCAATTTCCAATTATGCTGAAGACATAGTTTCCGATATAGTTTTCTTTGCCAATTTTAACGATGTTTACGATATAAAAAAAACGTATTTTGATATATCGGAAACCACACAGTATACTATGACGGAATTTTTAATAGGGTAGGGGTCAAATAATCGGGGTTGCGGATCATGAAATTCGCTCACAATTTTTTTTATTTTCCAACGGACATATAAAGATGCGAAAACAACACTAAAATTTTTGGTACCGCATTTAGATTCGAATTGAAGTATTTTTTTTTTATTTTTTTGAATTTTCTCAACTCTTGGGGGTCACAAAATCAGGGTTGCGGATCACAAAATTCGCCTTCAATTCTTTCACATTTTAATGGACATATAAAGATGCGAAAACAACAATAAAATTTTTGGTCCAGCAATTAGATTCATAATATTGAATTTTTATTCGATTTTTTTGAATTTTTTCAGAATTTAGGGGTCAAAAATTCGGGGTTGCTGGTCATGAAATTCCCTCACAATTTTTTTATATTACAAAGTCATATAAAGATGCAAAAACAACACTAAAATTTTTTGTCCCGCATTTAGATTCGAAATGTTGGATTTTTTCGATTTTTTTGAATTTTCTCAAAACTTGGGGTTCACAAAATCGGGGTTGCGTATCATATATATAGAAAACAACAATAAAATTTTTGGTACCGCATTTAGATTCAAAATATTGAATTTTTATTCGATTTTTTTGAATTTTTTCAGAATTTAGGGGTCAAAAATTCGGGGTTGCTGGTCATGAAATTCCCTCACAATTTTTTTATATTCCTAAAGTCATATAAAGATGCAAAAACAACACTAAAATTTTTGGTCCCGCATTTAGATTCGAAATGTTGGATTTTTTTGAATTTTCTCAAAACATGGGGGTCACAAAATCAGGGTTGCGGATCACAAAATTCGCCTTCAATTTTTTCACATTTTAATGGACATATAAATTAAATTAACATTGACAATCTGTTTTAAATGGATTCCGACTGAGGAGCATTTCTGTAAAGTAAATACGAAACTAAATTCTATTGACAAATCCATTCGGGTAAAAATTGAAAACTACATTATTATAATTTATTCTTGTCAATAAATATGAGAATTCCAATGATTATGATTATTTCCGTTTGATTTGACTCTTTCCACTTTCCTCGTACTCTTGGCTCGAGAGTCACATTTGTTGAAATGTGCCAATTGATGCTAGAATCGATCCGCCGATCCAGGCACCGAATCGACGCTCGGCGCAACTATTGGCGTTCAATGTCATGCTGGACGGCATTCTCATGGAGAGGTCGCGATTCAAGCGCTCAGGGAAGCCCTGAATGAACGAATTTCCCCCGGTGACGACGATACTTCCGTAGAGTTCAAACAGCACTTTGGGTATCCGGAATGTTTCGCAACTGAAATCCTAAAAAAATCGTCACGAGGTACAGAAATTCTTTTTAAAAACAATGAAGGAAGAATCGGACAAACAATCGGAACAAAAGTTAGTCCGATTGTGTGTTTTTTTCAAAGAAAAAAATAATTTCTTCAACCTTTTACTAAAGCAATTTTAAGATTTCAATTATCTTTTTCTTTGAAAATACAAAAATACGAAAATATAATAAAAAATAAATAAATATAAAAAATAAATTAAATAATAAAATAAATAAATAAAAATACGAAAAATACTAAAGTTTATAAGACATTTTATAATATTTTTTAACAAAATGAAATCTTTTTCTGTTAAAAATTTTTTCCACACTTAATTAAGTTCTTTTTTATGATTTTTTAATATCTATAACCATATAAACATGAATTATTTTGATAAATAAAAGGTGAAAATTAAATTCGAAATAAATAAACATTGCGTGTTTTTCTCCATATATCCTCATAAGAATAGGTGGTATGAATACCCATTACGGGTGGTCTAGGCAAATCGCACTGTAGGCGCACCAAAGTTCCCACCAGTGGAAAAGGTATTACGGCGTAATACTTAGAAGAAGAGAGATATGGTTCGCCTATTTTGGGCCATTTCTGACAACCCGATAGGTCTCCTTATACTACTTCATGATCTAGATTTATTTATTCTGATCCATTATATCTTGATTGATTGAATTTATTTTAATCTACACATTTTGCTTTATTTTACTTTTTTTAATGGCATTCAGTCAAATCGGATCACATGGATCCAAAAATCACTTCAGAACAAAACACAATTATTTGAGCTTTTGGGTCATCCAAATTTTTAATATTTCGTGAACAATTTAGGTGCAAACACCATCTTCTTTATTAAATAATTAAATGCAGCCATTAGATTTCTTCGAAATTTAGACTTCTCCACTCCCTCGACACTAAAAGCCTCCTGTTTTGCCATCGACTGTTCAGACAAATTCCTCTTCTCCCAAAGATTACAAAGCGCCGATTTCTTTTCAGCCAGCGTTGCCAATTTCCACGCAATTTCCACAGATGAAGAGTTTTTCTTCTCTAGAAGCTGATTACCTACCTGAGTCGTCAATTCAAACCTGTTAGTTATAGCGTCAATTTCTCCCTTATACTTTTGGAGTTTCTCCAAAAGCGCTGTCGCACCAGCAGCATCATTTGACAATTTATCGGCAGAAATAATCATCTTCATGTTATTCATCCACGAAACCAAGTCCCTATAATCAACCAAGAAAGAATACAGCTCATACGACTCGTCCAACTTCAATCGCTGTTCTTGCGCTATTTTAATCAGACTCTCCCAAGATTGGTTCATTTTCATTTGCATTGCTTTTATTTGGGCGTGATCTGCCTGATGAATGGCGGCAAGTCTGTCAGCTTCGGTGTTCAATGTCGTCACATTATTGGTAAGAGTTTTCAAGCTACAAACCTCGTGTTTCCTCTCAAGAGTCTTAACATTTGCGAGGCATTGGCTAAACTGTTTGGAGGAAAAAAGATCATATGTTTTTAAAATATATGCTATTGTCTTGTTAAAGTCCTTATACAATTTCTGGATAGAAAACTTTTCTTGGAGTAAAATGAACAGTTGCTTCAATTGATGCCAGGATTCGTTTTGTTCTTCCTTTCTGCGAAGAATGGTATCCCGCTCGGGATGCGCATCAAGGAGAAGTTTGTCGGCAACTTCGTTGACTTCTGTAACTCGATATTCAAGTCTCGCCATGTAGTTTTGGAATTTATCAAAAAATTTTTGCAGGACTTCTACATCGTCGCCAAAGTCCGTTATTAGGAAACCTTCTGTTTTGTGTATTGAAACCATCACTTCATCGAACTGTCGAATAAATTCACCGAGGACCAAACGGTTTTGCAGATTGAGGACTTCATCTTTTAATTGCAAAAGCAATTCCCATTGTTGTTTGAGTTTCTCTATAAAGAATTAAAAACTGTTACGTAATTTATGGATCGCCCCTTATATGACATACGATATTATAAAAATTCTACACAATAAGCTTTAGAAAATATTCATTCGTCTCCATGGCCTTAAAAAAATTAAGAAATTTTAGAGAACGGAAAGAGAATTTTTTTTCTTACCAAGTCTTTTTGGCATAACATTGATAGAAATATAATGTTGAACAGTCGATTCGGAATCGATAAGCTCAAGAGTATCGGTGTATGACAAAAGTTCAGCCTCAAGAGCCTTACGTGTTTGAACCTCTGATTCGAAACATTCATCTGAAATCACTTGCGAATTCTCGTTGATCCAGGGCTCCTGTTCAGGTGCATGTTGCTGTAAAAAATGTATTTATTTTATTATTTGCATATTTTTTTAAATCCGTGTAGGACCCAGTTTCCGTCCACTTTAATTTAAATTATATGTTTCGTAACTACATAATTTAATTGCTTCAATTTTTTTACGTAAACTAATGAATTAATTATGCTAATTAATAATAATACAATAATTATATTTAATAAGATAATTTTACATTATAATAGGGGAAATTTGTAACAGTGGACTGCAACTGAGTCCTGGACGGAAACGGAACTAAAAACTCCAACGGTTTTAGGTTAAAAATGCACATAAATTATTGTAGGTTCATTATTTAAAAATAACTACCCTGCTTAAAATGCCGGATAGAAATCAGACACAAAAACCGGATTACATTTCGGATAAGATCGTATAGAAGTCTGATTAATAACGTATGACTTTCGGATGGAAAACGTATGATGACGGTTGAAACCGGATGAAAAACGTTTGATTGGAATTTCGATTTTCCATACGATTCGTACACAACCGTATAAAAGACGATTCTAAACTTAATTAAAAAACCAATTTCAATTATGCTTGCCAGATTAAGGTCGGATGGTAACGGGAAGAAAAGGTATAAAAACCGGATCCGGTTTTTTTGCCCGGTTTCTATCCTGCATTTTAGGGTAGTTTACAAATAAAAAGACATTAATATACGTGAAAAATGACAGTTTTGAAGGTTTTTATCATAATAATAAAAATTTCTCGATGATAAATTGTATTTTCAGTATATTGTTAGATTTTAAAAGTCCATTGCGAAGAGTCATTTTTCGTGTACCTTATCTTTTTAATTATCAATTTTAATTAAACAAATAAAATTTCAACATTTTTACAGTGACTAATATAGACGCAGAAATTTTCTAAATTTAATATATTTGAAAATAAATTTTTTTTTAAATTTGACCGCAACTACCACCAGACGAAACTCAATGATTTGACCCTTTAGCAAAATTAAATGCACTTATACAAACTCGATTAGACTTTGCTTGTCGTCAGCAAAACAAGTGAAGATACATCCCATGATTTCTTCTTCTTTTTAATTTTTATTAAATTAAAATATTTTTTTATTTATTGGTAAGAGTCCATTTCCACCAGAACCCATTTTCACCAGCGGTGGTAACTAGACAAATCACCAATGCGTAGGGTTGGGCAATGCGTCAAATCACCAACTTAAGGTACGTTCACACCTCGTAATTTAGTGGATTAGGCTCTGTCACTTGTGATGTCAGAGTCGATTCTAGGTGTGACGGCAGAGGCCTGCAGGGACAACAAACAGACGACACAATGTTATTCTTCTGGGGAAGAAAATTTGTTTCCACTTTCATCAATTTTATTCATACTTTAAACATGGAAAACGCTTGTTGACATATAATAAAATTAAAATGTGTGTTGATAATTAATTTTGTTATTTATTTGATTCAATTGCATTGATAGATTCTCTTAATTCGTGATAAAATATAAATTTTGAGGTTAGGGGTGTTTGTTTACTAACTTGAAATCTTTTACTGCTGCGGTAATTCCCACTTAAAATATATATTTTATATCTTTTTTAATAACAAACACCCCTAACAAATTTTGTTTGTTGTATCTCCACGCCTCTGACGTCATATCTTGAACTCGAAATCTCTCGATGAACTACCACAGCCTAATTGTCAAGTAAGGGTCAGGGTAACTGTGACAGCTCCCTTATTGGAATCCGAAATCTTGTGTAACTACTCAACCCTGAACCCACTTCCGGCAACCATCTTGCTGTTTTGTCTCTTACTTTATACATATGTTAGACAGAGACAAAATAAAAAATGGCTACCGCAAGTGGGTCGACAACAGATGGCGTATCGCAGCTCTGCGGTTCCCAATAAAATCACCGATATTTTAACGAGGGGAAAGGCATGGCGGACATTCTATCTGTCAAAAGACCGCGCACACGCTATAGGGGAAAAAAATTTCGGTCAAATTTTTTTAAACTTTGCAGTTTTGTAGATTATCACCTCCTGAACAAGAAATATTTAGGTCAAAACCTCCAAGAATCAAGTCCTTCTGAGCTACACCATGTTGAAAGCTTAAAAAGTGAAAAAATACTCAGTTTTAGGCTCATGGCTTGGCTTTAGCTTAAGGCTTGAGTTTGTCTCGAGGCTTGGCTTTGGCTCGAGGCTAACGTTAAGCTCAAGGCTTGAGTTTGTCTCGTGGCTTGGCTTTGGCTCGTGGCTCACGTTAGGCTCAAGGCTTAAGTTTGGCATGAGGCTCACGTATGGCTCAAGGCTTAAGTTTGTCTCGAGGCTTGGCTTTGGCTCGAGGCTCACGTTAAGCTTAAGGCTTGAGTTTGTCTCGTGGCTCACGTTAGGCTCAATGCTTAAGTTTGGCTCGAGGATCATGTATAGCTAAAGGCTTAAGTTTGGCTCGAGGCTCACGTATGGCTCAAGACTTAAGTTAGGCTCGAAGCTTGGCTTTGGCTCGAGGCTAACGTTAAGCTCAAAGCTTGAGTTTGTCTCGTGGCTTGGCTTTGGCTCGTGGCTCACGTTCGACTCAAGGCTTAAGTTTGGCATGAGGCTCACGTATGGCTCAATGCTTAAGTTTGCCACGAGGCTTGGTTTTGCCTCGAGGCTCACGTTAAGCTCAAGGCTTGAGTTTGTCTCGTGGCTTGGCTTTAGCTTGTGGCTCACGTTAGGCTCAAGGCTTAGCTTTGGCTTGAGGCTCACGTAGGGCCAAGGATTAAGTTTGGCTCGAGGCTCACGTTAGGCTCAAGGCATGAGTTTGGCTCGAGGCTTGGCTTTGGCTAGTGGCTCACGTTAGGCTCAAGGCACATATATGGCTCAAGGCTTAAGTTTGGCTTTGGATCGAGGCTCACGTTAGGCTCAAGGCTTGAGTTTGGCTTTGGCTCAAGGCTCATATATAGCTCAAGGCTTAAGTTTGGCTTTGGATCGAGGCTCACGTTAGGCTCAAGGCTTGAGTTTGGCTTTGGCTGGAGTCTCACGTATGGCTCAAGGCTTAAGTTTGGCTCGAGGCTTAGCTTCGGCTTGAGGCTCACGTTAGGCTCAAGGCTTAAGTTTGGCTCGAGGATCACGTTAGGCTCACGGCATGAGTTTGGCTCGAGGCTCATATATGGCTCAAGGATTAAGTTTGGCTTTGGATCGAGGCTCACGTTAGGCTCAAGGCTTGAGTTTGGCTTTGGCTCGAGGCTCATGTTTGGCTCAAGGCATGAGTTTGGCTCGAGGATCATGTATGGCTCCAGGCTTAAGTTTGGCTTGAGGCTCACGTTAGGCTCAAAGCTTAAGTTTGGCTCGAGGCTTGGCTTGGGCTAGAGGCTCACGTTAGGCTCTAGACGTGATTTTGTCTCGAGGCTTGGCTTTGGCTCGAGGCTAACGTTAAGCTCAAGGCTTGAGTTTGTCTCGTGGCTTGGCTTTGGCTCGTGGCTCACGTTAGGCTCAAGGCTTAAGTTTGGCATGAGGCTCACGTATGGCTCAAGGCTTAAGTTTGTCTCGAGGCTTGGCTTTGGCTCGAGGCTCACGTTAAGCTTAAGGCTTGAGTTTGTCTCGTGGCTTGGCTTTGGCTCGTGGCTCACGTTAGGCTCAATGCTTAAGTTTGGCACGAGGATCATGTATAGCTAAAGGCTTAAGTTTGGCTCGAGGCTCACGTATGGCTCAAGACTTAAGTTAGGCTCGAAGCTTGGCTGTGGCTCGAGGCTAACGTTAAGCTCAAAGCTTGAGTTTGTCTCGTGGCTTGGCTTTGGCTCGTGGCTCACGTTCGACTCAAGGCTTAAGTTTGGCATAAGGCTCACGTATGGCTCAATGCTTAAGTTTGGCACGAGGCTTGGTTTTGCCTCGAGGCTCACGTTAAGCTCAAGGCTTGAGTTTGTCTCGTGGCTTGGCTTTAGCTTGTGGCTCACGTTAGGCTCAAGGCTTAAGTTTGGCTCAAGGCTTAGCTTTGGCTTGAGGCTCACGTAGGGCCAAGGATTAAGTTTGGCTCGAGGCTCACGTTAGGCTCAAGGCATGAGTTTGGCTCGAGGCTTGGCTTTGGCTCGTGGCTCACGTTAGGCTCAAGGCTCATATATGGCTCAAGGCTTAAGTTTGGCTTTGGATCGAGGCTCACGTTAGGCTCAAGGCTTGAGTTTGGTTTTGTCTCAAGGCTCATATATGGCTCAAGGCTTAAGTTTGGCTTTGGATCGAGGCTCACGTTAGGCTCAAGGCTTGAGTTTGGCTTTGGCTCAAGGCTCATGTTTGGCTCAAGGCTCAGGTTTGTCTCAAGGCTCAGGTTTGGCTCGAGCCTTGGCTTTGGCTGGAGTCTCACGTATGGCTCAAGGCTTAAGTTTGGCTCGAGGCTTAGCTTTGGCTTGAGGCTCACGTTAGGCTCAAGGATTAAGTTTGGCTCGAGGCTCACGTTAGGCTCACGGCATGAGTTTGGCTCGAGGCTCATATATGGCTCAAGGATTAAGTTTGGCTTTGGATCGAGGCTCACGTTAGGCTCAAGACTTAAGTTTTGCTCGAAGCTTGGCTTTGGCTCGGGGCTCATGTTTGTCTCAAGGCTTAAGTTTGGCTCGAGGCTTGCCTTTGGCTCGAGGCTCATGTTGGTCTCAAGGCTTAAGTTTGGCTCGAGGCTTGGCTTTGGCTCGAGGCTCACGTTAAGCTCAAGGCTAGAGTTTGTTGTGTGGCTTGGCTTTGGCTCGTGGCTCACGTTAGGCTCAAGGCTTGAGTTTAGCTCGAGGATCATGTTTGTCTCAAGGCTTAAGTTTGGCTCGAGGCTTGGCTTTGGCTCGAGGCTCACTTTAAGCTCAAGGATTGAGTTTGTTTTGTTTCTTGGCTTTAGCTCGTGGCTCATGTTAGGCTCAAGGCTTGAGTTTGGCTCGAGGATCATGTATGGCTCAAAGCTTAAGTTTGGCTCAAAGCTTGGCTTGGGCTAGAGGCTCACGTTAGGCTCTAGACGTGAGTTTGTCTCGAGGCTTGGCTTTGGCTCGAGGCGCACGTTAAGCTTAAGGCTTGAGTTTTTCTCGTGGCTTGGCTTTGGCACGTGGCTCACGTTAGGCTCAATGCTTGAGTTTAGCTCGACAATCATGAATAGCTCAAGGCTTAAGTTTGGCTCGAGGCTCACGTATGGCTCAAGGCTTAAGTTAGGCTCGAGGCTTGGCTTTGGCTCGAGGCTTTGCTTTGGCTTGAGGCTAACGTTAAGCTCAAGGCTTGAGTTTGTCTCGTGGCTTGGCTTTGGCTCGTGGCACACGTTAAGCTCAAGGCTTGAGTTTGTCTCGTGGCTTGGTTTTAGCTTGTGGCTCACGTTAGGCTCAAGGCTTAAGTTTGGCACGAGGCTTAGCTTTGGCTTGAGGCTCACGTTAGGCTCAAGGATTAAGTTTGGCTCGATGCTCATGTTAGGCTCAAGGCATGAGTTTGGCTTTGGCTCGAGGCTCAAGGCACAGGTTTGGCTCGAGGCTCACGTATGGCTCAAGGCTTAAGTTTGGCTCGAGGCTTGTCTTTGGTTCGAGGCCCATGATTGTCTCAAGGCTCAGGTTTGGCTCGAGGCTTGGCTTTGGCTCGAGGCTCACGTTAAGCTTAAGGCGTGAGTTTGTCTCGTGCCTTGGCTTTGGCTCGTGGCTCATGTTAAGCTCAATGCTTAAGTTTAGCTCTAGGCTCACGTATGGCTCAAGGCTTAAGTTTGGCTCGAGGCTTGGCTTTGGCTCAAGGCTCACGTTAAGCTCAAGGCTTGAGTTTGTCTAGTGGCTTAGCTTTGGCTTGTGGCTCATGTTAGGCTCAAGGTTTGAGTTTGGCTCGAGGCTAACGTATGGCTCAAGGCTTAACTTTGGCTCGAGGCTTGGCTTTGGTTCGAGGCCCATGTTTGTCTCAAGGCTCTGGTTTGGCTCGAGGCTTGGCTTTGGCTCGAGGCTCACGTTAAGCTCAAGGCTTGAGTTTGTCTCGTGGCTTTGGCTCGTGGCTCACGTTAGGCTCAAGGCGTGAATTTGTCTCGTGGCTTGGCTTTGGCTCGTGGCTCACATTAAGCTCAAGGTTTGAGTTAGGCTCGAGGATCATGTATGGCTCAAGGCTTAAGTTTGGCTCGAGGCTTGGCTTTAGCTCGAGGCTCATGTTTGGCTCGAGGCTTGGCTTTGGCTCAAGGCTCACGTTAGGCTCAAGGCGTGAGTTTGTCTCGAGACTCATTTATGGCTCAAGGCTTAAGTTTGGCTCGAGGCTCACGTTAAGCTCAAGGTTCGCGTTTGTCTCGTGGCTTTGGCTCGTGGCTCACGTTAGGCTGAAGGCTTGAGTTTGGCTCGAGGATCATGTATGGCTCAAGGCTTAAGTTTGGCTCGAGGCTTGTCTTTGGTTCGAGGCTTGGCTTTGGCTCAAGGCTCACGTTAGGCTCAAGGCGTGAGTTTGTCTCGAGACTCATTTATGGCTCAAGGCTTAAGTTTGGCTCGAGGCTCACCTTAAGCTCAAGGTTTGCGTATGTCTCGTGGCTTTGGCTCGTGGCTCACGTTAGGCTCAAGGCTTGAGTTTGGCTCGAGGATCATGTATGGCTCAAGGCTTAAGTTTGGCTCGAAGCTTGAGTTTGGCTCGAGGCTTGGCTTTGGCTCGAGGATCACGTTAGGCTGAAGGCGTGAGTTTGGCTCAAGGCTTGGCTTTGGCTCGAGGATCACGTTAGGCTCAAGGCGAGAGTTTGGCTCAAGGCTTGAGTTTGTCTCGTGGCTTGGCTTTGGCTCGTGGCTCACGTTTGGCTCAAGACTTGAGTTTGGCTCGAGGCTCACGTTAGGCTCAAGGCATGAGTTTGGCTCGAGGCTTGGCTTTGGCTAGTGGCTCACGTTAGGCTCAAGGCACATATATGGCTCAAGGCTTAAGTTTGGCTTTGGATCGAGGCTCACGTTAGGCTCAAGGCTTGAGTTTGGCTTTGGCTCAAGGCTCATATATGGCTCAAGGCTTAAGTTTGGCTTTGGATCGAGGCTCACGTTAGGCTCAAGGCTTGAGTTTGGCTTTGGCTGGAGTCTCACGTATGGCTCAAGGCTTAAGTTTGGCTCGAGGCTTAGCTTCAGCTTGAGGCTCACGTTAGGCTCAAGGATTAAGTTTGGCTCGAGGATCACGTTAGGCTCACGGCATGAGTTTGGCTCGAGGCTCATATATGGCTCAAGGATTAAGTTTGGCTTTGGATCGAGGCTCACGTTAGGCTCAAGGCTTGAGTTTGGCTTTGGCTCGAGGCTCATGTTTGGCTCAAGGCATGAGTTTGGCTCGAGGATCATGTATGGCTCCAGGCTTAAGTTTGGCTTGAGGCTCACGTTAGGCTCAAAGCTTAAGTTTGGCTCGAGGCTTGGCTTGGGCTAGAGGCTCACGTTAGGCTCTAGACGTGATTTTGTCTCGAGGCTTGGCTTTGGCTCGAGGCTAACGTTAAGCTCAAGGCTTGAGTTTGTCTCGTGGCTTGGCTTTGGCTCGTGGCTCACGTTAGGCTCAAGGCTTAAGTTTGGCATGAGGCTCACGTATGGCTCAAGGCTTAAGTTTGTCTCGAGGCTTGGCTTTGGCTCGAGGCTCACGTTAAGCTTAAGGCTTGAGTTTGTCTCGTGGCTTGGCTTTGGCTCGTGGCTCACGTTAGGCTCAATGCTTAAGTTTGGCACGAGGATCATGTATAGCTAAAGGCTTAAGTTTAGCTCGAGGCTCACGTATGGCTCAAGACTTAAGTTAGGCTCGAAGCTTGGCTGTGGCTCGAGGCTAACGTTAAGCTCAAAGCTTGAGTTTGTCTCGTGGCTTGGCTTTGGCTCGTGGCTCACGTTCGACTCAAGGCTTAAGTTTGGCATGAGGCTCACGTATGGCTCAATGCTTAAGTTTGGCACGAGGCTTGGTTTTGCCTCGAGGCTTACGTTAAGCTCAAGGCTTGAGTTTGTCTCGTGGCTTGGCTTTGGCTCGTGGCACACGTTAAGCTCAAGGCTTGAGTTTGTCTCGTGGCTTGGTTTTAGCTTGTGGCTCACGTTAGGCTCAAGGCTTAAGTTTGGCACGAGGCTTAGCTTTGGCTTGAGGCTCACGTTAGGCTCAAGGATTAAGTTTGGCTCGATGCTCATGTTAGGCTCAAGGCATGAGTTTGGCTTTGGCTCGAGGCTCAAGGCACAGGTTTGGCTCGAGGCTCACGTATGGCTCAAGGCTTAAGTTTGGCTCGAGGCTTGTCTTTGGTTCGAGGCCCATGATTGTCTCAAGGCTCAGGTTTGGCTCGAGGCTTGGCTTTGGCTCGAGGCTCACGTTAAGCTTAAGGCGTGAGTTTGTCTCGTGCCTTGGCTTTGGCTCGTGGCTCATGTTAAGCTCAATGCTTAAGTTTAGCTCTAGGCTCACGTATGGCTCAAGGCTTAAGTTTGGCTCGAGGCTTGGCTTTGGCTCAAGGCTCACGTTAAGCTCAAGGCTTGAGTTTGTCTAGTGGCTTAGCTTTGGCTTGTGGCTCATGTTAGGCTCAAGGTTTGAGTTTGGCTCGAGGCTAACGTATGGCTCAAGGCTTAACTTTGGCTCGAGGCTTGGCTTTGGTTCGAGGCCCATGTTTGTCTCAAGGCTCTGGTTTGGCTCGAGGCTTGGCTTTGGCTCGAGGCTCACGTTAAGCTCAAGGCTTGAGTTTGTCTCGTGGCTTTGGCTCGTGGCTCACGTTAGGCTCAAGGCGTGAATTTGTCTCGTGGCTTGGCTTTGGCTCGTGGCTCACATTAAGCTCAAGGTTTGAGTTAGGCTCGAGGATCATGTATGGCTCAAGGCTTAAGTTTGGCTCGAGGCTTGGCTTTAGCTCGAGGCTCATGTTTGGCTCGAGGCTTGGCTTTGGCTCAAGGCTCACGTTAGGCTCAAGGCGTGAGTTTGTCTCGAGACTCATTTATGGCTCAAGGCTTAAGTTTGGCTCGAGGCTCACGTTAAGCTCAAGGTTCGCGTTTGTCTCGTGGCTTTGGCTCGTGGCTCACGTTAGGCTGAAGGCTTGAGTTTGGCTCGAGGATCATGTATGGCTCAAGGCTTAAGTTTGGCTCGAGGCTTGTCTTTGGTTCGAGGCTTGGCTTTGGCTCAAGGCTTACGTTAGGCTCAAGGCGTGAGTTTGTCTCGAGACTCATTTATGGCTCAAGGCTTAAGTTTGGCTCGAGGCTCACCTTAAGCTCAAGGTTTGCGTATGTCTCGTGGCTTTGGCTCGTGGCTCACGTTAGGCTCAAGGCTTGAGTTTGGCTCGAGGATCATGTATGGCTCAAGGCTTAAGTTTGGCTCGAAGCTTGAGTTTGGCTCGAGGCTTGGCTTTGGCTCGAGGATCACGTTAGGCTGAAGGCGTGAGTTTGGCTCAAGGCTTGGCTTTGGCTCGAGGATCACGTTAGGCTCAAGGCGAGAGTTTGGCTCAAGGCTTGAGTTTGTCTCGTGGCTTGGCTTTGGCTCGTGGCTCACGTTTGGCTCAAGACTTGAGTTTGGCTCGAGGCTCACGTTAGGCTCAAGGCATGAGTTTGGCTCGAGGCTTGGCTTTGGCTAGTGGCTCACGTTAGGCTCAAGGCACATATATGGCTCAAGGCTTAAGTTTGGCTTTGGATCGAGGCTCACGTTAGGCTCAAGGCTTGAGTTTGGCTTTGGCTCAAGGCTCATATATGGCTCAAGGCTTAAGTTTGGCTTTGGATCGAGGCTCACGTTAGGCTCAAGGCTTGAGTTTGGCTTTGGCTGGAGTCTCACGTATGGCTCAAGGCTTAAGTTTGGCTCGAGGCTTAGCTTCAGCTTGAGGCTCACGTTAGGCTCAAGGATTAAGTTTGGCTCGAGGATCACGTTAGGCTCACGGCATGAGTTTGGCTCGAGGCTCATATATGGCTCAAGGATTAAGTTTGGCTTTGGATCGAGGCTCACGTTAGGCTCAAGGCTTGAGTTTGGCTTTGGCTCGAGGCTCATGTTTGGCTCAAGGCATGAGTTTGGCTCGAGGATCATGTATGGCTCCAGGCTTAAGTTTGGCTTGAGGCTCACGTTAGGCTCAAAGCTTAAGTTTGGCTCGAGGCTTGGCTTGGGCTAGAGGCTCACGTTAGGCTCTAGACGTGATTTTGTCTCGAGGCTTGGCTTTGGCTCGAGGCTAACGTTAAGCTCAAGGCTTGAGTTTGTCTCGTGGCTTGGCTTTGGCTCGTGGCTCACGTTAGGCTCAAGGCTTAAGTTTGGCATGAGGCTCACGTATGGCTCAAGGCTTAAGTTTGTCTCGAGGCTTGGCTTTGGCTCGAGGCTCACGTTAAGCTTAAGGCTTGAGTTTGTCTCGTGGCTTGGCTTTGGCTCGTGGCTCACGTTAGGCTCAATGCTTAAGTTTGGCACGAGGATCATGTATAGCTAAAGGCTTAAGTTTGGCTCGAGGCTCACGTATGGCTCAAGACTTAAGTTAGGCTCGAAGCTTGGCTGTGGCTCGAGGCTAACGTTAAGCTCAAAGCTTGAGTTTGTCTCGTGGCTTGGCTTTGGCTCGTGGCTCACGTTCGACTCAAGGCTTAAGTTTGGCATGAGGCTCACGTATGGCTCAATGCTTAAGTTTGGCACGAGGCTTGGTTTTGCCTCGAGGCTCACGTTAAGCTCAAGGCTTGAGTTTGTCTCGTGGCTTGGCTTTAGCTTGTGGCTCACGTTAGGCTCAAGGCTTAAGTTTGGCTCAAGGCTTAGCTTTGGCTTGAGGCTCACGTAGGGCCAAGGATTAAGTTTGGCTCGAGGCTCACGTTAGGCTCAAGGCATGAGTTTGGCTCGAGGCTTGGCTTTGGCTCGTGGCTCACGTTAGGCTCAAGGCTCATATATGGCTCAAGGCTTAAGTTTGGCTTTGGATCGAGGCTCACGTTAGGCTCAAGGCTTGAGTTTGGTTTTGTCTCAAGGCTCATATATGGCTCAAGGCTTAAGTTTGGCTTTGGATCGAGGCTCACGTTAGGCTCAAGGCTTGAGTTTGGCTTTGGCTCGAGGCTCATGTTTGGCTCAAGGCTCAGGTTTGTCTCAAGGCTCAGGTTTGGCTCGAGCCTTGGCTTTGGCTGGAGTCTCACGTATGGCTCAAGGCTTAAGTTTGGCTCGAGGCTTAGCTTTGGCTTGAGGCTCACGTTAGGCTCAAGGATTAAGTTTGGCTCGAGGCTCACGTTAGGCTCACGGCATGAGTTTGGCTCGAGGCTCATATATGGCTCAAGGATTAAGTTTGGCTTTGGCTCGAGGCTCACGTTAAGCTCAAGGCTAGAGTTTGTTGTGTGGCTTGGCTTTGGCTCGTGGCTCACGTTAGGCTCAAGGCTTGAGTTTAGCTCGAGGATCATGTTTGTCTCAAGGCTTAAGTTTGGCTCGAGGCTTGGCTTTGGCTCGAGGCTCACTTTAAGCTCAAGGATTGAGTTTGTTTTGTTTCTTGGCTTTAGCTCGTGGCTCATGTTAGGCTCAAGGCTTGAGTTTGGCTCGAGGATCATGTATGGCTCAAGGCTTGAGTTTGTCTCGTGGCTTGGCTTTGGCTCGTGGCACACGTTAAGCTCAAGGCTTGAGTTTGTCTCGTGGCTTGGTTTTAGCTTGTGGCTCACGTTAGGCTCAAGGCTTAAGTTTGGCACGAGGCTTAGCTTTGGCTTGAGGCTCACGTTAGGCTCAAGGATTAAGTTTGGCTCGATGCTCATGTTAGGCTCAAGGCGTGAATTTGTCTCGTGGCTTGGCTTTGGCTCGTGGCTCACATTAAGCTCAAGGTTTGAGTTAGGCTCGAGGATCATGTATGGCTCAAGGCTTAAGTTTGGCTCGAGGCTTGGCTTAAGCTCGAGGCTCATGTTTGGCTCGAGGCTTGGCTTTGGCTCAAGGCTCACGTTAGGCTCAAGGCGTGAGTTTGTCTCGAGACTCATTTATGGCTCAAGGCTTAAGTTTGGCTCGAGGCTCACGTTAAGCTCAAGGTTCGCGTTTGTCTCGTGGCTTTGGCTCGTGGCTCACGTTAGGCTGAAGGCTTGAGTTTGGCTCGAGGATCATGTATGGCTCAAGGCTGAAGTTTGGCTCGAGGCTTGTCTTTGGTTCGAGGCTTGGCTTTGGCTCAAGGCTCACGTTAGGCTCAAGGCGTGAGTTTGTCTCCAGACTCATTTATGGCTCAAGGCTTAAGTTTGGCTCGAGGCTCACCTTAAGCTCAAGGTTTGCGTATGTCTCTTGGCTTTGGCTCGTGGCTCACGTTAGGCTCAAGGCTTGAGTTTGGCTCGAGGATCATGTATGGCTCAAGGCTTAAGTTTGGCTCGAAGCTTGAGTTTGGCTCGAGGCTTGGCTTTGGCTCGAGGATCACGTTAGGCTGAAGGCGTGAGTTTGGCTCAAGGCTTGGCTTTGGCTCGAGGATCACGTTAGGCTCAAGGCGAGAGTTTGGCTCAAGGCTTGAGTTTGTCTCGTGGCTTGGCTTTGGCTCGTGGCTCACGTTTGGCTCAAGACTTGAGTTTGGCTCGAGGATCATGTATTCTCTCCAGGCTTAAGTTTGGCTTGAGGCTCACGTTAGGCTCAAGGATTGAGTTTGGCTCGAGGCTTGTCTTTGGTTCGAGGCTCATGTTTGGCTCGAGGCTTGGCTTTGGCTCGAGGCTCACGTTAAGCTCAAGGCGTGAGTTTGTCTCGTGGCTTGGCTTTGGCTCGTGGCTGGTGTTAGGCTCAAGGCTTAAGTTTGGCTCGAGGCTCACGTATGGCTCAAGGCTTAAGTTTGGCTCTAGGCTTGGCTTTGGCTCGAGGGTCACGTTAAGCTCAAGGCTTGATTTTGTCTCGTGGCTTGGGTTTGGTTCGTGGCTTGGCTTTGGCTCGAGGCTCACGTTAAGCTCAAGGCTTGAGTTTCGCTCGAGTCTTGGCTTTGGCTCGAGGATCACGTTAGGCTGAAGGCGTGAGTTTGGCTCAAGGTTTGGCTTTGGCTCGAGGCTTGGCTTTGGATCGAGACTCACGTTAGGCTCAACGCGTGAGTTTGGCTCGAGACTCATGTATGGCTCAAGGCTCAGGTTTGGCTCGAGGATCATGTATGGCTCAAGGCTTAAATTTGGCTCGAGACTCACTTATTGCTCAATCTTAAGTTTTGCTCGAGGCTTGGCTTTGGCTCGAGGGTAATGTTTGTCTCAAGGCTTAAGTTTGTCTAGAGGCTTGGCTTTGGCTCGTGGCTCACGTTAAGCTTAAGGCTTGAGTTAGGCTCGAGGATCATGTATGGCTCAAGGCTTAAGTTTGGCTCGAGGCTTGGCTTTAGCTCGAGGCTTATGTTTGGCTCGAGGCTTGTCTTTGGTTCCTGGCTTGGCTTTGGCTCAAGGCTCACGTTAGGCTCAAGGCGTGAGTTTGTCTCGAGACTCATTTATGGCTCAAGGCTTAAGTTTGGCTCGAGGCTCACGTTAAGCTCAAGGTTTGCGTTTGTCTCGTGGCTTTGGCTCGTGGCTCACGTTAGGCTAAAGGCTTGAGTTTGGCTCGAGGATCATGTATGGCTCAAGGCTTAAGTTTGGCTCGAGGCTTGTCTTTGGTTCGAGGCTTGGCTTTGGCTCAAGGCTCACGTTAGGCTCAAGGCGTGAGTTTGTCACGAGACTCATTTATGGCTCAAGGCTTAAGTTTGGCTCGAGGCTCACCTTAAGCTCAAGGTTTGCGTATGTCTCGTGGCTTTGGTTCGTGGCTCACGTTAGGCTCAAGGCTTGAGTTTGGCTCGAGGATCATGTATGGCTCAAGGCTTAAGTTTGGCTCGAAGCTTGAGTTTGGCTCGAGGCTTGGCTTTGGCTCGAGGATCACGTTAGGCTGAAGGCGTGAGTTTGGCTCAAGGCTTGGCTTTGGCTCGAGGATCACGTTAGGCTCAAGGCGAGAGTTTGGCTCAAGGCTTGAGTTTGTCTCGTGGCTTGGCTTTGGCTCGTGGCTCACGTTTGGCTCAAGACTTGAGTTTGGCTCGAGGATCATGTATTCTCTCCAGGCTTAAGTTTGGCTTGAGGCTCACGTTAGGCTCAAGGATTGAGTTTGGCTCGAGGTTAGGCTTTGGCTAGAGGCTCACGTTAGGCTTAAGGCTTGAGTTTATCTCGTGGCTTGGCTTTGGCTCGTAGCTCACGTTATGCTTAAGCCTTGAGTTTGGCTCGAGGATCACGTTAGGCTGAAAGCTTGACTTTGGCTCGAGGCTCATATATGGCTCATGGCTTAAGTTTTGCTTAAGGCTTGGCTTTGGCTCGAGGTTCAAGTTTGTCTAAAGGCTTAAGTTTGGCTCGAGGCTTGGCTTTGGCTGGAGGCTTACGTTAAGCTCAAGGCTTGAGTTTGTTTTGTGGCTTGGCTCGTAGCTCACGTTAGGCTCAAGGCTTGAGTTAGGCTCGAGGATCATGTATGGCTTAAGGCTTAAGTTTGGTTCGAGGCTCACGTTAGGCTCAAGGCGTGAGTTTGGCTCGACACTCATGTATGACTCAAGACTTGAGTTAAGCTCGAGGATCATGTATGGCTTAAGTTTGTCTCGAGGCTTGCCTATGGCTTTAGGCTCACGTTAAGCTCAAGGCTGAGTTTGTCTCGTGGCTTTGGCTCGTGGCTCACGTTAGGCTCAAGGCTTGAGTTTGGCTCGAGGATCATGTATGGCTCTAGGCTTAAGTTTGGTTCGAGGCTTGGCGTTGGTTCGAGGCCCATGTTTGTCTCAAGGCTCAAGTGTGGCTCGAGGCTTGGCTTTGGACCGAGGCTCACGTTAGGCTCAACGCGTGAGTTTGGCTCGAGACTCATGTATGGCTCAAGGCTCAGGTTTGGCTCGAGGCTCACGTTAAGCTCAAGGCTTGAGTTTGTTTTGTGGCTTGGCTTTGGCTCGTGGCTCACGTTAAGCTCAAGGCTTGAGTTAGGCTCGAGGATCATGTATGGCTCAAGGCTTAAGTTTGGCTCGAGGCTTTGCTTTAGCTCGAGGCTCATGTTTGGCTCGAGGCTCACGTTAAGCTCAAGGTTTGCGTTTGTCTCGTGGCTTTGGCTCGTGGCTCACGTTAGGCCAAAGGCTTGAGTTTGGCTCGAGGATCATTTATGGCTCAAGGCTTAAGTTTGGCTCGAGGCTCACGTTAAGCTCAAGGTTTGCGTTTGTCTCGTGGCTTTGGCTCGTGGCTCACGTTTGGCTCAAGACTTGAGTTTGGCTCGAGGATCATGTATTCTCTCCAGGCTTAAGTTTGGCTTGAGGCTCACGTTAGGCTCAAGGATTGAGTTTGGCTCGAGGTTAGGCTTTGGCTAGAGGCTCACGTTAGGCTTAAGGCTTGAGTTTATCTCGTGGCTTGGCTTTGGCTCGTAGCTCACGTTATGCTTAAGCCTTGAGTTTGGCTCGAGGATCACGTTAGGCTGAAAGCTTGACTTTGGCTCGAGGCTCATATATGGCTCATGGCTTAAGTTTTGCTTAAGGCTTGGCTTTGGCTCGAGGTTCAAGTTTGTCTAAAGGCTTAAGTTTGGCTCGAGGCTTGGCTTTGGCTGGAGGCTTACGTTAAGCTCAAGGCTTGAGTTTGTTTTGTGGCTTGGCTCGTAGCTCACGTTAGGCTCAAGGCTTGAGTTAGGCTCGAGGATCATGTATGGCTTAAGGCTTAAGTTTGGCTCGAGGCTCACGTTAGGCTCAAGGCGTGAGTTTGGCTCGAGACTCATGTATGACTCAAGGCTTAAGTTAAGCTCGAGGATCATGTATGGCTTAAGTTTATCTCGAGGCTTGGCTATGGCTCTAGGCTCACGTTAAGCTCAAGGCTGACCCAGATAACAAAACGCCTGCATAATAGCAGGCCGTGTGCCGGACCTCAGTCCGATCGATCGGACCAACGTGCCGGCACATAAGCAGCGCAATGTACGCGCCATTGCTGGCGATATCGCCCGCCCGCGGTCCGATCCATTAAAGTACAGAAAATGTTTTTTACTAAAATAAAAATTGAAACTGCGTCTATGTAGATACGTTTAATGATTATTTAAACAATTTCAGTAAAAAAATTACAAGTGCTGATTAACATTTTGAAAATGCGCTCTGGTAACTTTTTTTATCAGATAATCAACCATCTCATTGATTAAATAGCTAAAAAAATAGTGTTATTTCATTAGTAAAAAATGAGCTGTTTTCGGAATTTAATCACGGAAATGCATATATTTAATTCAGTATGATTATTTACAATATTTATCTTAAAGTTAAATTATCTCACGCACTCAAGGGGAATCGAAACCGCGACCTAACGCAAACTAAACCTAATGCTTAACCAACTGATCTATCAACGCACTTGCTTTTATTTACAAGAATTCTGTCCTAAAAATGAACTATAAAATACTTTTATTTAAAATTATTGTTTTTCAAAATTTCATTTATTCAAATATTCTTCTTAGAATTAATTATTTTTATTATAAATAGATCAAACATTTTGAATATTATTATATAGATTGTAATAATTTTCAAGATATTCTATGATTATTTTTTGTGTTATTAAGAATATTCGTATAATCGCATGATTGTTAAATGCAATATATAATTATTATATTCATTAAAATAATAAATTTTTCACTAATGATTAATTATATTCACGAATTCATCAAACTTAAGTAGCAAACAAGTTACAAAAGAAATTCTAAAATTATTCTTGTAAATTATATCGATGGCCCCTAAATGAAAACACGTTTTTCGCGAGTGCAGATAGGAAACACTTTATTAAGAAAAACAAATAGAAAACATCTTATTCAAAATGACAGTTGTTTGAAGGCTATGTTACAATTTTAATTAATGGTTATTTTTAAAGTATGAATGATACATTAAAATTTAAATTAATTTAAACGTTTATGTTGTGTCAAGCTAACGTTGTATCCTTAAATTACTTTATTTAGACATTTGATATTGGCTTAAAATAAAAACATAGCAAAAGTTAAGAAAATTAGGTTACAAAATTTTCAGATGAGTTTTCTATTTTTTTTCGTAAATAAGGGTGTTTTTTGTTTGCTCTCGCGAATAACGTGTTTTCATTTAGGAGCCATCGATATAAATTCTCAATGTAACATTAATAATTAAATCCATCTTTATTTTATTAATTCATTAATTTATTTCTTTGTTAAAGTAAGACAAAATAAATATTTCGAAGTCAAACTTATTAGCTTTATTAAAAGTTTTCATAGTTTTTTTAAAATTTATTCCATCCAATTTTCAATTTATTATTCAATTAATTCAATTCGTTTTATGAATTTTTATTTGTTTAATATTTAGTACAATTTTTAAAAAACTTTTCAGTTAATCGTTTAATTTTTTTAAGGATTTTCTTTTTTTCCCACACATCACATTATATTTCATAAACATTTCATGAATATTTCATTGAAAGATTTGAAATATTTCAATGCAAGGTTCATGAAATGTTGATGAAAACAGGAAAATGTCCGCCTATAAGAAATATTGCCGTGAAATTTTGCTGAAATATTACACATTAAGACTCCTGCAATATTACAAATGAAGACTCTGTAATATTCAGAAAATATTTCAAAGAAAGTTAGAAACTTTTTTAAAATATGAAGTCAATCGTTATTTTCTAACATGTTCAACACCTTAGGGTCCTTAGCATCATTTAAGTTGGAATTTTTCTATAATATTTTAATGAAATATTTCAGCAAAATTACCCGGCAATATTACTTATAGGCGGACATTTCCCTAATTTCAGCAATATTTCAAGGACTTTACATTGGAATATTTCAAAATTTCAATGAAATATTTCAGAAATATTTAGAAAATATCATGTGCTGTGTGTGTTTATACGTTATTTTCTCATTTTGTTGTTAAGTTCCTTTATAATTTTTTATCATTCTTTGCTCATTTAATAAATTTTATAGTTTTTCATAATTTTTTCATTTCTTAGAAATGTTGTCCCTTCTCTAAACTGAATAACTTTTTCCTTATATTATTCTTTTTTAATAGATTCTAGTCAGTTTTTTTTGCATTTTTTCCTGTATTTTTACAAATTTCCCAATCGTTCCTATATTTCAATAGTTTTTTGTTCTCTTATAATATTTTCTTTAATTTTTTAAAAATATTTCTGTAAATCATTTCAATTTTTTTTAATTTTCAGATTCTTTTTATATTCGTTTATAAATTCTTCTATTTTCTTACAACATTTTATTTTATACAATTTTTAACATTTCATAATTTTTTTAAAATTTAAAGCTGTTTAGTTTTTGTTTTGGGCATTTTTAAATATTTTAAGCTTTTTTCGTTCTTTAAAGCTTTGTTCTTACATTTTTTAAACTCCTTCATTTTATGAATAATCTTCTTAACTTTCTTATATTTTAAGAATTTTCTTTTCTTAACATTTCTATAGTGTGTTTTACAAAACTTAAGTTATTAGGATTTTTATAATTATTAAACTGCTTAATTTATTAAAAATTTGTTGGCTTATATTTTTCTCATCTTTTTGATAATTTACTTTACTTTTTAAATTTTGTATTCATGATTTTTTAGATATTTTAAACAGTATTCTACATTTTTAAAAATTTATGAATTATTTTTTAATAAATCTTGTTATTTTCTCTTATCCCTAGATTTATTCTTTTATTTATATTTTTATATATTTTGAACCATAAAAAAAATTATTGCAAACTTGTTTTGCTTATCACTACAAAAAAATAAAATATCAATAAAAATTAATTTATTTATAAATTATTTAATTTTATTAGTGAAAGTAATACTTTTTTTATTTATAATGAAGATTCAAAAACAGAAATTTAAACAAGCCTATTGGCAGATATATCCTGGACAAAAGATCCGGATAATATGTCAGGAATATTGCGAGCACCATGCTGGCACAGTCGGTCTTGTCATAAAGTAGGTGGCACAAAAGGTGCGTTACAGCAGGGACACGGTCCGCCGCTCGTTGTGCCTGTAACGTGCCAGACACGTTTGTTATCTGGGTGAGTTTGTCTCGTGGCTTTGGCTCGTGGCTCACGTTAGGCTCAAGGCTTGAGTTTGGCTCGAGGATCATGTATGGCTCTAGGCTTAAGTTTGGTTCGAGGCTTGGCGTTGGTTCGAGGCCCATGTTTGTCTCAAGGCTCAGGTTTGGCTCGAGGCTTGGCTTTGGATCGAGGCTCACGTTAGGCTCAACGCGTGAGTTTGGCTCGAGACTCATGTATGGCTCAAGGCTCAGGTTTGGCTCGAGGATCATGTATGGCTCAAGGCTTAAGTTTGGCTCGAGACTCACGTATTGCTCAAGGCTTAAGTTTTGCTCGAGGCTTGGCTTTGGCTCGAGGGTAATGTTTGTCTCAAGGCTTAAGTTTGTCTAGAGGCTTGGCTTTGGCTCGAGGCTCACGTTAAGCTCAAGGCTTGAGTTTGTTTTGTGGCTTTGGCTCGTGGCTCACGTTAAACTCAAGGCTTGAGTTAGGCTCGAAGATCATGTATGGCTCAAGGCTTAAGTTTGGCTCGAGGCTTGGCTTTAGCTCGAGGCTCATGTTTGGCTCGAGGCTTGGCTTTGGCTCAAGGCTCACGTTAGGCTCAAGGCGTGAGTTTGTCTCGAGACTCATTTATGGCTCAAGGCTTAAGTTTGGCTCGAGGCTCACGTTAAGCTCAAGGTTTGCGTTTGTCTCGTGGCTTTGGCTCGTGGCTCACGTTAGGCTCAAGGCTTGAGTTTGGCTCGAGGATCATGTATGGCTCAAGGCTTAAGTTTGGCTCGAGGCTTGTCTTTAGCTCAAGGCTTAAGTAATGCTCGAGGCTTGGCTATGGCTCGAGGGTAATGTTTGTCTCAAGGCTTAAGTTTGTCTAGAGGCTTGGCTTTGGCTCGATGCTCACGTTAAGCTCAAGGCTTGAGTTTGTTTTGTGGCTTGGCTTTGGCTCGTGGCTCACGTTAGGCTCAAGGCGTGAGTCTGTCTCGAGACTCATTTATGGCTCAAGGCTTAAGTTTGGCTCGAGGCTCACGTTAAGCTCAAGGCTTGAGTTTGTTTTGTGGCTTGGCTTTGGCTCGTGGCTCACGTTAGGCTCAAGGCGTGAGTCTGTCTCGAGACTCATTTATGGCTCAAGGCTTAAGTTTGGCTCGAGGCTCACGTTAAGCTCAAGGTTTGCGTTTGTCTCGTGGCTTTGGCTCGTGGCTCACGTTAGGCTCAAGGCTTGAGTTTGGCTCGAGGATCATGTATGGCTCAAGGCTTAAGTTTGGCTCGAGGCTCACGTATGGCTCAAGGCTTAAATTTGGCTCTAGGCTTGGCTTTGGCTCGAGGGTCACGTTAAGCTCAAGGCTTGAGTTTGTCTCGTGGCTTGGGTTTGGCTCGTGGCTTGGCTTTGGCTCGAGGCTCACGTTAAGCTCAAGGCTTGAGTTTGGCTCGAGGCTTGGCTTTGGCTCGAGGATTACGTTAGGCTGAAGGCGTGAGTTTGGCTCAAGGCTTGGCTTTGGCTCGAGGCTCACATTAGGCTCAATGCTAGAGTTTGGCACGCGGCTCCTTTATGACTCAAGGCTTAAGTTTGGCTGGAGGCTTGGCTTTGGCTCGAGGATCACGTTAGGCTCAAGGCGTGAGTTTGGCTCAAGGCTTAAGTTTGGCTCTAGGCTGGGCTTTGGCTTGAGGCTCACGTTAGGATCAAGTTTTGAGTTTGGCTCTAGGCTTGGCTTTGGCTCGAGGCTCACGTTAAGCTCAAGGCTTTAGTTTGTCTCGTGGCTTGGCTTTTGCTCAAGGCTTAAGTTTGGCTCGAGGCTTGGCTTTGGCTCGAGGCTCACGTTAGGATCAAGGCGTGAGTTTGGCTCGCTGCTCCTATATGACTCAAGGCTTGAGCCTAACGTGAGCCTTGAGCCATATATGAGCCTCGATCCATACTCAAGCCTTGAGCCTAACGTGTGCCTTGAGTCCAACTTAAGCCTTGAACCATACGTGAGCCTCGAGCCCAAGCATATCCTCGAGTCAAACCTGAGCCTTGAGCCAAACATGAGCCTCGACCCAAACTCAAGTCTTGAGTCAAACTCAAGCCTTAAGCCATAGCCAAGCCATGAGTCTAAAACTTAGTTTTTTTGTCACTTTTTAAGCTTTCAACATGGTGTAGCTCAGTAGGACTTGATTCTTGGAGGTTTTGACTTGAATATTTTTTGTTCAGGATGTGATAATCTACAAAACTGCAAAGTTTACAAAAAAAATTTGACCTAAAATTTTTTTTCCCTATAGCGTCTGCGGGGTCCTTTTCCTGATTTTTTGTTCATCGTTTTCAAACTGCGTTGCGAAAAATGCAAGAAATTAGATAAAGGATTTTTTTTTAATTCTTTGAAAGATTCCTACGGGGGAGCAATTTTTTAAATATAGATTGTACTTTTTGAATAAATTGAGACTAAATATGAAAATATTTTAAAAACATTAACGGCTTCACCCTTAATCATTTATTATTATATATCATAACCCTAAGTATCACTGGTCAACTGTATATCTATATTATACATATATATGAGGAATACTATTCGATCATAACGCCCTCATTTTTAACACAGGATTGCGGCAGACAGGAGAAACTTTTGGTCACGCTATCTGGAGTTCGTCCCATGTATGGGAGTCCTAGACCTGTATATACGACCGTGAACAAAACCAACCGGTCTTCCTGCCTTGAAAAAAAGTTTAGTCTTTTGCTCTTAAAGGCACACTCTCACCTTTTTGGCTTCCTGCAGGTTACCATTGCAGCGCATGAGAGTGAGTGCGACAGAAAATTTAAAAATTTGAATATTCAAATTTTCTGTCTCACTCACACTCGTGCGTTGCCATGGTAACCTGCAGGCAGGCAGCCAAAAATGTGTGAGAGTGCCTTAACAATGGACTGGTTTGATTTAAAAATTTGTGTTTTGAAGTCACATGATTAAAAGAATAACGAGTTGAAGACTGAATAATTAAAACAAAAATGCTGCAATTATTTAATCAACGTAAGAATGTACTCGTTCACGATGCGGTGTACAATGACAATATTGTTTTTAGACTTTTTAAACGTGCTACCGTTTTACTTTTGGCTGCTTGTTCTGCCCTTCTCACAGTTAAAATCTATTTTTCCAATCCGATGAGCTTTTTTCAAGGGATACAAATTTACGTAAGTAACACCGGTTGAAAATGAATAATATTATATATATTATATATATACATAAATAGATGGATATATTGATAGATTGAGATTCAGATTCAGAGCTTGAGAGATTGAGACATGGATAGATTGATAGCTTGACAGATTGAAAGTTTAAGAGATTTAGAGTTTTAACGATTAATAGATTGCGACGTTAGGAGTTTGACAGAAATTAAGAGATTGAAGGAATGAGAGATTCAGAGATTGACAGTTTGAGAGATGGATAGATTGAGACATGGCAAGACAATGCGAATTCGCTGATTCCGGGCAGTAAAGTTTGGATAAGGTCTGGAGAACATTTTTGGTCAGGAAGAATATTGTCAATAAAAAAATCTTCTTACTGAAATTTGTACTATTTGTTTGCGATTTTTTTTGTACGAGGTACTTCAATTTTACTTCTGTGGTCAGGAATTTTGAAATGGATTTTTTACTATTTTCCACATTTTTTGACTTACCGAATTGAAAATGTTTAGTATCTCTGTTCGAATTCATTGTAGTATTAGTAAAGTAATTATTGAGACTGGTTCGTTTCTCTTCAGTCCAAATTTTGTCCGGAAGAGGAATTGCGAGATTCTTTGCTAGACAGTAAATAATCTTTTGTTCCCAGATAGTCCACAGGGCTCGAGGTCCGTAAAACATTAAAGCTCTAACTCCGAGGAATAATGAAACCTGTTTTTCCAAAAATTTATTAATTTAAGGACGGTTTTACCCAGCTTAAAATTCCTGTACAGGATCCTCATGGGATCCCGGGAGGTTCCTGTACAGGAACCGTATGGGATCCCATAAGGATCCCTAACTAATCCTGTGTGTGTTCCTGTCCGGATCCTGTACGGGATATTGGGACAAGGTTCCTGCCCAGGAACCCGTGCAGGAACACGCACAGGAACCTTGAATATCAAGCCTCCTTCGCCGGTTCCTACACAGGAACCTCAACATCAGGTTTTATAAAATTTTTCCAGCTGCTGGATCCCCTGTGGGTTCCTGCGCAGGAAGGCTTACTTTATTATTCTGTAAAGGAACCTTCGCAGGATCCAAAGGAGAATCGTGTATAGGAACCTTTGTGGGTTTTTGGAGAGCTTTTTTTGTGGAGGATCCTGTACAGGAACATGTACAGTTCCCCGTGGATATAAGCTTGGAAATGGGATCCTATGAAGGAACCTGTACAGCTTCCCTTACAGGTTCTTGTGTTTCTGGAATCTATACAAAAGTTCCTTCGTTCATTTCTAAAACCGTTTACAATTTAATGAATAAATAAATAGATAAAACTGTTGATTCCTAAAGGATTATTTATCAATTTAAGAGTGTCATGAAGGAATTTGTAAATAAAAAGTTATTTTATGAAGAAATATTTTATTACAAGACAATAATATTTTATACTTCTTAACAATAGTTATCTCTAAGTGAGTTTATAACACTTGTTCAATCATCTTTCAACTTATAAATTGCTTTAGAAGTATTACTTTAAAGCAATATATGGTTCACACTTATTTATAAATAATTTATTGTTAATATTTGAAGCATGGACATTGTTTAAAGATCAGTCTTTCTTCAATTATTAATAACTTAAAAATAGCCACTTTTTGAAGAAATTTGTAAAGACAAAGTTTTTATTTACATATAAATTATTAAGAACAGAATTAAATCTTTTTATCATATTTGGCTTTGAACTATTAAAACTATAAAGAATTAGATTTAATAGTGCTATTAAAATAAAACTCTTAAAGTAGACAACACCCCCAACTTTGACCCCTTTAAATTTAAATTATCAAAGACAGTAATACTTTTTTTCTTTCATCATTTTTTACCTAAAACTATATAGAGTAGTTAAAATAAAAATTTTTTTTATTCCTTAATAAATTAGTTTTCAGTTTTTCTCAATTTTAATATTTTTTCATATACATGCGAGAAGTTGTTTTAAATTGTAAAATAAGCTTAGCAAAAATTGTTGAAAAATATTTAAAATTATAAAAGAAGATCATTTTTTAATATTCAAATTTTGAAATTTTAACGTTTCTTCAAAAGCCCTAGATATCTAATTTTTTTAACTGTGTGTTCTTACGTGATTTGATACTGATTGCAAATATCATAGTGAAATTTGGCGACAAACTTATTTTTTTATATAAATCATAAAAAACCCTGAAAAACGATTTTCTTTGCATATCCTATTGTCATGGACATTTTCATGTGAGGTTTTAATAGTGACCTTTTTTTGGTTTTTTCTCGAAAACTAATCTTTTTTTAAACAATTTATGCAATTTAAATTTTTATTTTAATGAGGCCTATAACTTTTATGTCAAATTCTTTTGAAATATTTTTAATTTACTGAGATAAATGCAGAAACAATCTTCTTTAAGAGTTTCTTTATGGTTTCTATAAAAAAATGAGTTAATCGACAAAATTTCAGTACAATTTTTTACAATCAGAGCATTAATTTACGTAAGTAAGTGTTTAAAAAATATTAAATGTCAAGGGGTTTCGAAAAATTATTAAAATTTCAAAATTTTAATATTAACAAAAACATCCTCTCTCACAATTTTGAATATTTTTTAAAGCTTATTTTAGAATTTCGAATAACTTCTGGCAGGGATTTGAAAAAATATTAAAATTCTGGAAAACGAAAAACTCTGTTGTTCAGAAATAAAAAGTTTATTTTCACTACTCTTATATGTTTTTGGTGAAAAATGATGCAAGGGAAAAAATATGATTATCTTTGATAAATTAAATTTAAAAGGGTCAAAGATGGGGGGGTGTCTCCCCTTAAAAACCATTTAATATGTGATAAAGTAATCTTTTAATTACATAACATTTTTATAAAAGTGACAAAAGAATTAACAATTCTGTTATTTCTTCATTTTAATTATTCAATAAAGTAGTTTCTATTTTACTATTTAGGTGTTGGCAAACAATTAATTGTTATTAAACACTTTGTAATTGGTAATAGAGTGAGGTTAGAAGTAACTGTAACAACTGATAATTTTAAAGTGTTTTAAAATAATTAATTTTAAAATTATTGAAACTTGCATTTCACTGTCCTTCCTCATTATATTTTAGAGTTATTTACAAAACACTAGTTTAATTTAATGCATTTAATATTTAAAGAGAAAAACAGTCGAAAAATTGACATTAGAGATTTATCAGTCACATGCTTTTAAACCCTTTTATCTGAGCTGAGCGTCAGTATAAACTGATAATTGAGGGACTGATAGTAAAAATAGTTTTAAATAATAATGGGAGGAAAATAATTCAAATCACAGAATTGACGATCAAAAGAATATATTGACTTGTTCAATGAAAAATGAGACTTTAGTCACTGACACCCTATACCTAAAATGGGAGAAAAAGTGGAATAAATGACTTGGAAGTAAAAACGGCTTAAAATGATTGATGAAGGTATTGATAAGTTAAATATATTAATGATTTCAAAATATTAATTATAATAAAATGAGTCTTTTTTCAATATTGTTAATATTTTTTAATCAATAATATAATGAATTTATCAATAAATTATCAATTAATAAACACGAATAATTTTGACCCCTTTTTGCTCTCAAGTCACTTATTTCACTTTTGCTCCCATTGTTATTTTAAACCATTTTTACTATCAGACCCTCAAGTGTAGTTTCACATTTCTTTACTAAAACGAAAATAAATTTGGGACTGGACAAATGTATTTGTCTTTTTTTATATTAACGCATACGCACACTTTATCAATTTCTGTCGTAGGTAGAGCTGTTACTTCACAGTTAATTTTTACAATTGTTTGCAACACTTTGTGATCATTGAAGAACATTGGTCTTGTTTCTATAATTTGTAATAAAACAAACTCTCTTTTAGTTTCTACGTCGACAACGAAGGATACAATATGCCCGTATGCTCCATTCGAGAGTTTGACGAAAGTGTTATCTGATCGGTTATTAATTTTTGACGAAGATAAATAAAGGCAACCATCTTTCACCATTTTTTTATAACATATCGCATTACTCGATAATTCTAAATCTGTAATCCATGATGAATGTACCGCCGAAGATGTTCCGAAATATCTGATTTTATTTATTTTAAAACTTTTTTGAACATTTGCTTTATCCAGCTTATCGACGTACAATTGTGTTTGTTTTGAAGACACTGGATAAACTTGACGTTTGATTATAATTAAGCTAAATTTTAAATTAATGTGTCGGCAAACTTGTAAATGAACGCCCTTTGAGGCATGAATTGTTTTCAACAATTCTTTATTACCTGCTTCAAAACTGTAGGTACTATGTGCCCACAAGGGACCCCAATTAGAGACACAAGTACTCAAATGAAGCAAAAGGTGAACATTAAAGGTCATTGCAAATGACGAATACAATTTCTCCGTATCTGCAACAAACCTACATAACAAACTATCCGCGTAATCTATTTCTGGGATTGTTACTTCACTTTTCAGAAGAATGTAGATAGATTCTACAAGGAGAAGCCAGTGTTTAACATGCTTTTCTTCAAGATATAGTTGAATAATGGGTAAACTATAGTAAAGAACCCAGTTCTCCCATTCGCGGGCTTTCCAAAATTCTTTGTCATTTAACGTTCGAGTTAAACGACCTATTTGACAAGGAACTTTAATGTTCATCATAATTTCATTTATTTCATCTACATTCTTCTTTGTGATTAAACTGGACGATTCATTTTTAGTTCCAAACCAAATTTTTGCGAATTGTTTTCCTACCCCACTAAGAATGTGCAGAATATCTGTGTCGAAGCCTTTAACAATGTCAAACTTATTTAAATTTATCAGTTGTGATGGTTGTTTCACTCCAAAACAGGGATTTTTTTCTGTAGCTAGAACCATGTGTTTAAAGGTATCGTTGGCATTTCTAGAAGGAATTGATTTATTTAACAAAGGATATTTGTGACTTCCTGTATTTTTGTTTTCATGATAAACCCATACACCTGGGTGAAGGCACCAGTTACACCCATATTTTCCGTTAAATTGACAAATGCATTGTAAAAAAGCTCTTGCCACAGAGTCTACACAGCAAAGAAGGGTAAAATTTTTAATAATTCTTTCTTTACCATCAATTTGGCATGGAATTCCTGTTTTAGAAAGTTTATTCATATTTTCGACGAACGGTTTTAAAAATATGTTCATGTTAGGTTTATGTTTGCCGAACCATAATCCAACGGTTACCAATTCAGTGTTCCTAACGCTAATTGGTAGTTCGTTGATTTGTAAAAATATAGGCCAAATAGAATACTGTGAGCTTTCAAACACCGGTGCCCCATCGGTATTGAAAATCACAGATGCATAATTATGCCTATCTTCAGGATCTAGTGTTTTAAGGAACTTTCTATACATTTTACCATTATATATATCTCGAATAACATTGCCATCATTTGATTGATCATTCACTATTGCATTGTAATAATCACTGTTTGAATTAATTATTTCTGCAATTTGTGATGAAACATCAAAAAATACAAAAAAATCATTATAGGCAGAGTCTTTTACATTTATCTGTAGATTACAAATATTACACGTAATACTTTTTACAGAACGATCAAATTTGTCAACGTAGCCATTACATTCTGGACACAATCCATGAAAAATCGCATTATTCGAAGGATTAAAAAGTTTATCGATAAAATATCGAGTGTTAGGTATAACAGGGAACGCAAAAATTAAATTCACAAGCTGGAACAGATGAGTTACTGCGGTTTGATTGAGTGAATGAGTAGTTGCGAATTTCAAAAGCATCATTACTACTTCTCCCACCGTTTTATTAACTGGTGCAGTAATAACCTCTTTAAATTCGTCGCTGTCAATTAAAGTATGTAAACTTTGAAACGAAGATTTGTTCTTAGTTGGATTTTCAATAAATGACTCTAAGAACTCCTGATCTCTTAAGTCTTCCAATTCTTGCATATGATGATTTAAAATCTAAAAAAGAAATTTATTGCTTATATAAATTAAATGAGACTTCTTACTGTTCATTGTTTAGAAATTCAAAAATTGTAACACAAGCCTGTGAAAAAAATTTTCCGTTGTCTGAGATCGTCAAGTCGTTTCTCGTAGTTTTTAGCGCGCTGAATTCGAAATTGGCAACGGAAATCTCCCATCAGGTCAGGATTTTGAGAAAAATGGGGGCAGAACACCCAAAAATTACGTTTTTGTCAGTATTTGGGAATTTCTACAGGGTAAATTAGACGTGCTCTAGACTTGTCTTAGAGATCAATTTTAAGCTTGTTTCTCGGGGGTTTTTGGGGTCGCTGGTTACGGATATCAAATCAGATTTTAAAAATTCATAATGGTAGATCCATTTTGAAATGAAAAACTCCAGAGTAGCAAATTTCAAGCAAATTCAATCAATTTTGAAAAAGTCGCCCACCCTATTAAATCCGCCATTTTGAATTTTTGGAATCTGATTTCTTATTCGTAATCAGCGACCCCGAAAACCACCGAGAAATAAGTTTCAAGTAATTCCAATCGTTTTTTTTAAATAGATCTACATTTATCGACAGTGACAGCCAATTTTTACACTTGGCAACTGTCAAAAAAGGCATGATTGACAGCTAATTTAGTTTCTTCTTGTCAACATTGCTACATTTTTTTAAAGTACAGTTCAAACTTTAGTTTGACCCCTATGACAAAAACGTGATTTTTCTTACCCCCACTTTTCTTATAATATTGACGTGATGGAAAGTATTAATTGCCAAATTCGGATTCAGCGCACTAAAAATTACGGGAAATGGCTTGTTGATGTCAAACAACGAAAAAAAAATTTTTTTGCAGGCTTGTGTAATTACACTCAACAATAATGAGATTTATTAAAAAACAACAAATTTGTGTCATGTACTATTTGTAAAAATGCATTTGATCTTTATTAAATTTTTTTAAACTTTTAACAGTTAACTCGTTTGGTTAAATTATATTAAATACAACCCTTGTAAACAGTTCATATTTTATAATCTTCGGAATTAAATTTCGTTAAATTAAAAATATAAGTTCAGATAGTCAAGACAATTGATATTATGTTGTTCGCAACGATGTCTTTATGGTAAGTCAGTATTTAAACTAGAATTCTATAAACATTTAATTGAGCCGCTGGAAAGAAAAACCGCACATAAAGTTCTGACCGACATGCTAATTCAATAGGAGTCAGAATTTTATGTGTTGTTATACTTTCCAGCGACTCAATTTCTGTGAAGAAATTAAAAAAATTGAAAATTTTTATTTTTAAAATTATTCAAGTTTTGAATAAATTTTATTTCTAAGAAATTTTATTGAAAAATAATTGAATTTGTTAATTAAAAATTTATTTTAAAAATTAGTCAAGTTTTAAATAATTTTATTTAAATTCTAAAACAATTGCAAACTTTAGTTCTATTATTTAAAGTTACTTGACTTTGTAATGAAATTTTATTTAATATTTTTCAATTTAATTGAAGGTTCATGAAATTTTCATGAAAATATTACAATTTGTTAAGAAATTTCATTAGATGTTTAAAAAAATCAAAAGCTTAATTAATTTAAATTTATTTTGAATTTTTTTTTCATATTTTCGTACGTAAATTTTTAATTTGAAATGGGTGACATCTAACGTACAAATGATAAATTTATCCATTATTCGAGTATGGATAAAGTAGAAATCAATTGACATGGGTTCGGTCTAATTGAATTTCTGAAAATTAATTTTAGTGCATGTTCTCTGAAAAAAATGGATCGTCTCTCGCCGCCGGGGTATGATACGATTTAGATTACACTTTTTTAAAAAGAAGTTTCGAAAAAATTTATTTAAAATTCTGAAAATTTTGGTTTTTGAAACATTTAAATTCTCCATTTTGATAATTGAATTGAAGATGATTGAAATTTTATAATCAAGTAATTGAAAATTTGTAAAATATTTGAAATTTCCTAAATTCTACTAAAAGTAGATTTCCAAAGAATTTTATAGTAAATTTTTGAAAATAGTCGAGAAAAGTTTGATACAGTAAGTAATCATATTTTCAACTGTTTTAAATCTTTTTTAGAATGATCAGGAGAGAAGAAAAAATTTTATTTGGAAATGGGGAAAAATCAGGGAATCATTTTTTCAATAAATTTGTTCTGTATAAGTTGAAGTGGATTTTTTTTAAATTTATTACGTATAAAGAACAAAAATAGAAATTTGAATTGTCAACTTGGTCACTTTAAATTTATACGCGATTCAAATACGGCAAATTAACTTTTAATAGTATATTATGCGTCGCACAGACAGCGAGTATTGAAATCATCCGAACCTAAAAATTGCTACGTGCGAGCCGCCATTGATATGAAAAAGTGAAACAATAAAAAAAATTGAAATATAGATAAATATGTTTATTTAGAATATGAATTAATATATAGTTAATTGTACTATAATATTTCTTTATTACTGTTATAGATTAAAATTATTAATTATAACCAAAATAAATATATAAAATATTATTAACAAACAAAATGAAGAAACACGAAATAACAAAAAAATCCTTCAAAATCAACAACTGCCTCAAAAAGTGCCACTTTATCTGCCCAAAACAGGCACAAAAATGACACTTTTTCATGTCAATGGCAAAAAAATGTTTTATAAAATTCGATGACTTTTTAAGATTTCCCTGGTTTTCCCTGACAGGAAAAAATCCCCCGACAATTTCAGATTTTCTCGTAAAGTTTTTCTCATTTTATGCTGTGAGTGGTAATGCAATTCTATAAATTAATTAAAACCCCTCCTAAATCGATTATCCGTTTTAATGTGATGCTTAGATAAAATTTTGGAAAATAACCTAGATACATACATACAACGACAGATAGAGACATTTTTGAATTTGTGAAAAGTTAAACATCAATTAATAAGTCTCAAGCAATTACCTTTTTTAAACAATTGGCGCATACTGGATAATTAATTTGATAAACAAAAAATCCGATATATACGAGAAAATTTAACTCAAGGCGTGTAAAGATTGGTCCGATATAATCGGGTATTTTAACACAGACTTTCATATGAAAATTCAAGAGACCGAAAAAAACAGATGTAAGGAAGAATCCGAATTCATACGGGTCCCACACACGTAGGTTTCACTCTATTTTATTTATATTTTTTTAAAAAATTCCAGGTTAAGCAAAATAATTTCAGGTTGATTCCTATATTTTTTTGGGCTCAATACTTAAATTAAAATTTTTATTACAAACCCCATGTTATAAAAACCTTACTTTTCGTGAAAAATAAAAATATTATTTTGAATTTTGCTAGTTATGCTAATATTCAAATAATATTTTTTTATTTAAATATCTTACCTCATCACTGGTATTCCTAATACTAAGATGGTCTTCGATAGTATCAAAATCCTCGGCTATGGCATGTAAGAAAGTTGATGTTGCGGCAGATGTAGATTCTTCTTCATTTCTTGACAAAATTTCGCAATGTTTAGGTGAAGCAGATGGCAAAGATATATTCTCGATTGAAGTCCTTCCTTGTGTACTTTCCATAACAATATCAAACGCATCAGTTGAAACATGTTCAGGAGATAGTGTTTCTTTCAAAGTTCCTTGCTTCAAATTTTTCTCCCTTTGATTTTCTTCATTAAAATCGTACACTGCCCGGGTCCTTCGTGGTGTACAAGGACTATATCGAATTGTGTCTGTTGAAAGAAAGTCATATTTTTAATTATTTCGTGGTTTGGATTCTTTTGTTGATTAACACATTCATGAATAGAGATAGTCAAGAGTTGAATTAATCTCCAAGAAAACAACCTTTTTGTTTAGGTCAGTTATTCTGTCAATAAAAATTATTTATTTTGAATAAAAAATTATGATTGTCGGGAACTACCATTACCATATGTACATCCTAGTGACAAGTTTCAATAAGCGAATCGCAACAATCGGATCAAATATGAAAGTAGCTATGTATGTGTATGTTTCTTATTTTTAGGTTATGGCAGTGTCAATTGTTGAATGCTAAAAACTCGTGACTATTTATTTGTTATTGTAGTGTGCATGAACATTAATCATTTTCAGAAAATTCTTGCACAATACAATTATTTATATATAAAAATTCAATTTTTATAATTTTAACATTATATCTTCCTGGTTGTTTTCAATGTTATTAAACTGAACTATTAAAAATAATAAAACCAAAAATATTAAAAATTTTACAAAAAATTCTTAAAATTTGTTTTTTTAAAATATTAAAACGTAATTTTCAAAGCATTGTGTTTTTTAGTTATAAACAATTCAAAAATTCTTAAATAATTGTGATTTATTGAAATTTGTTGAAATAATGAATAATATTAAAAATAATAAAAATAATAAATAATTCAATTTCTTAAAATAATTTTTTAGGGAAATTTTCAAAACTATCTAAGTTTTTAAGGAATTTTAATTATAAATATGGAAATACAACCTTTTTTTAAATTTCTGAAATTTCATTATAAAAATTACAACTGTAATTTTTACAAAATTCAATTATTTTCTTAAATTTTTAACTAAAATTCTTCTCTAAGTCTAATTTTTCTTTTTTTAAATTTTGAAAAAGTTTTATGAGAATTTAATTATTTTAAAATGGTGAAAATTCATTTAGAATACGTCGTTCATTAAATTGTTTTCAACTAAATTTCATGATATTTACAATATTGGGAATTTTTTTAATTAAATATGTATAGTGTCGCTATCACTGGATAACTTTAACCCACCCTACAGCGATTAAAGGATTTACAATAAATTTTGAACTTTGTTCATTATTAAATGTTAAGAAGATCAAAAAAACTCATTTGAAAGCTCATTTCCTAAACCAACACTATATAAAACAGAAATTAATCAAATTTCCGTTAATGCAAAAAAATGTTACATTTTTTTGTTCTATAAAGCGATACATTTTTTCAGGAAATCATCACATTTTAATGGCATTTATATCCAGGGTGTCCAGTAAAACTGAAGAAAAATATTCCCTGACTCTTCTATAATATTACCCTGACGTTTTTCTGATCTCTCTTTTCCTCTGTTTTCAAAAAATATTTCATATTAAAAGAGTGAAATGTTTTAATAGTGAAGAATTTTAAGATAAAAAAAGCATTTTTTGACATTTTAAAGAAGTTTTATCACTTTTGCTCCAATTTCCTGACTTCCCTGATGGTAAGAGTGTTTTTCTATATTCTTCCACTTATTAATTAAATTATAGGAAACTTGAAAAAATCAGAGACGTGTTGGGATACGAGCCCACGACCGATCTTTTTTCAATTGTTCATAATTCAAGAACGGTTGCTTTAAAAAAAAATTTTAAATCATAAATTGTTAATTTTTTCATGTAGAATTATAAATAAATTATTAAAAATTTGTTTTGAAGAAAATTTTAACATTTAAAAAAAATTTTTTTTACTTTTTTTATAATTTTAAGTTTTAATTGTGAAAAAAATTTGTTTCTCAAAAAAATTAAAAAAAAATTTTTTAATATTTTATTCCTAATTCTACGTGAAAAAAGTAGCAATTCATTTCTTTAAGAAATTTTTTAATATTAACCGTTCTTGAATTAACAAGAATAAACAAAAACATCAACAATTGAAAAAACGGTTAATTTTTTTTAAACAAATGACCATATATTTGTTAAAAATTATCGTACAAACATAAAAAAAAGCTTAATAAAATTAACATAATTAGCTTTCTCTCTTAAATTGAATCAGTGGAATTTCACTGATTAATCAGCTGGAAGTCATTTCACTGAGTAGTCTCAGTGGAATTTCATTGATTTCCAGTTAAATTTCACTGAATCTCAGTGACTCAATTCTCACTGAGAATCAGTGAAATTTCACAGATTCATCTTAAGAGAGTTCAAATGATCGCTTTAAAAAAAACAAAAAAATGTGCCATTTTTTGAAATATATTTAATCATTTCAAGGTGGCCAAAGTTACTGAGCGGCACTGGTTTATAAAGTTGAACTTAATTCTGAGAAATTTGAATTCAAATTTGTCAAAAATCTAATTTGTAGGGGAGATGTATGCAGGTTGAGACAGTTAAATATTATTGTGTAAATAACTGATAATATCAAATTTGATTATTAGTATCTTGTAGATTATATCTTGTAGTTGTAGCCCTGGACAATACTTTTTGAACGGCATATAATAATTTTTGTTAATTCTTTTTGGTTTAAAAAATTTTCCAAAAAAACATAACCCGTCTCAACCTGCATACATCTCCCCTACAGAATTTTTAATTTAAATTATTCAGAATTAAAACTATTTTAAATTTCAACGTGAAACCTTTTTAAATTTAAAGGAAGGATACACCGATATTTTTAATTATATCTAGAAAATATTTCAAGACCTCCTTGGAATAACGAGTTACGGCACATTTCAAAATAAATGCAAATATAATGAAAATATGTGTACATGTATTGTTAAAAAAATACGACTAAATTAATAAAATAGTAGAATTAAATATGTAGTGTTCGAAATGTATTGTTTTTTATTATATAGTTTAGTTTTAATCCCCGGAGGCCTTCATTCTGTAATATTTTTTAGGGTAATTTTTTGGTAGGAATTTAATGACCAAAAAATAAAATGAGCCAGAAAATATTTTTAATCCTTTTTAATTTTCACTATTCCTAAAAATCGATAGATTTTGAAATTTATATGTGATATTGTAGAAAAACCACTATTATTGACAAAAATTGTTTATAGGCTAAAAATGATAAGAAATTATATTTTTTGAAAATATAGTCAAATAAAGTAGAAAGTTCTACTATCAGAAGCTTATATTAATCTTTAAGTTTTTTCTTAACTTTTTTTAGATTAAGAAATTTTTAATTTTTGTAGAAATTTCTCTGACTTTGAATGAAATTCTCTAAAATTCCCTGACTGTTAAACACCCAGCATCCCCTTAACTGCGAACAATCTTCATCAATAAGAATGATTCATATAATTTACTAATATAATTATATGTCGATAGAGAATTGAAAATGATATTGTTAAACATTACACGGAAAATTTTTTTTGTCAAAGAATAACTGAGACTTAATTAATATATCACTTGCAATAGTCAATATTATTTAAATTTATCCGAATAAAATGGTTACTAATAAACAAGTGTTGGTTAAAAGTAATCATTTTATTGTTCAAATTTAAACAAAGAATATTGCAAGTGCTATATTAATCAAGTAATTTTCCCAGAGTAGTAACAGGATTTTTTTGAGCCGCACGTATTATTATTGAGTAGTAATAAAAGTAATAATAATACAAAGAAATGATTCGTCTTCACATGACACATAAGTTTTTTCAAGCATTTAAGATTAAACACACTCTGAAGTTATCTGACCTTTCACACTTTTCAGGGTTCCACCATTTTTAAACTACTTCTCAAATCAATTTGAAAAAATTTAATGTTTCTAAACATTTTACTTTAAATCGCCTTACTTTAAATACCTAATTAGAAATTTTATAATATAACAACACTAATACAATACGGATATTTTCAAACTATTTCTTTCATAAGTTTTTGGACAGAATAATTATTACTATTTATTTTTAAACACTAATAAATTAAAACATAATAAATAAAAATTCGTAAAAAAAGAAATCGTATCTTTTGCCTATTACTAAACAATAGATATAAAATGTGTTAAATTAATAATTTTTCTGAATATCAATCAATACGCACGTTGTAAAAACTGAATTTTTTTGCGCTTGAAAATAAAAAAATATCCTACTAATAATATTGAGATAATATTATACCAAGATACAGAATGTTGCACATACCTGTTCAATTTCCATTGGTAATGTCTCATTTTCAGGAGTCCGTGGTCTTCTAGGCAAATTTTCCTCTACATCGTCAATCTTCCCAATTCTGTGTCGCGTACTTCTTGGAACTTCTACTGAAGGGTCCTTCAAATAACTTTTATAGTTTTTTCGTGGATTAGACATAATTTCTATTTCTGAAATAATTAAAACTGCTTTTAAAATATAATTAGATTGTGTAATTAAGCCATATTTTTGGCTTCTACTTAAATGCAAATGGTTTTTGGAATTATATTAAAATTAAGTCACATTGTTTTTTATCTAGAAGCATTTTTTGTTTGAGGTTATGTTTAACACGTACCCACAGTATTTTATAACCTCAAGTTATAACACAATTTATAATAACACATATAAAATGAAATAATATTTATATAAATATATAAAGAGCTAATAAATAAATTAAAACAGGGATTAAATATAAAAAGGGTGAGAATATATTGAGAAATAATGTATTCTCAAATGTAAAATTTGGACATGTATATTTAGCAATCTTTCTTACCTTTACTTATACAGAAATTCCTATCACTTTAAGAGTTAAAGAGATATATGTTGATCACTTTTTTGCACTTAATTCGACTATAACTGGACTATCCACTCAATTACACAGCAAGATTCTTGTTGTGTTTGCCGCATGCCACGATATTACGGATGAGACGCCTGCGACGCGAAAGAGGTTATCCACGCGCAATATCTATAATTTGATCACTTTTTTTGCACTTAATTCGAGCCTGCGACCCGAAAGAAGTTATTCACGCATAATATCTATATATTCATCACTTTTTTGCACTTAATTTCAGCTACAACTAAACTATCTGTGTTGTGTTTGCCAAATACCACAACTACGATATTACAAATGAGACCATAGACGATAGACATATAAGAATAGACCGCGCTAGAGGGCCAAAATGCTGGATGTGCCATAGAAAGAGACAGTCCATGCGTTTGACTGAAACAGACAGAGCGTAACGACCGATTGTCAGACTCTTTCTAACCCAAGGTATGCTTTGGAGTAAGAGAGAAGAAACATCAGTCGTTGCGCTCTACCTTTCTCTTTTTATTGAACTTCCCTGCTCCTCTCATGGGGTCCGTGCCACTAGCGAGATCTCCCACTAGCGCGGTCTATTCTTATATGTCTATGGATGAGACGCCTGAGACGCGAAAGAGGTTATCCTCGCGTGAAGGCCTAAGCACAACTGCTTCGCGAACGTCGTTCGCGAATGCAAAGCATGAGTTAGAAAAGCACAGAGATATATGTGTGTCCTTTTCTATCACATGCACCTCGTTCGCGAACGACTTTCGCGAATCTATTGTGCGTTAGCCTTAACGGCATGTGGGAGAAACCCACGTGACCTAGTATGGGAAAATGTGTTTTGCAATATTCCAACTTTCTCTAAAATGAAAAAAGATTTTAGGCTAAAATTTTGAGGGTTGATAGATTTGGGTACAATGCACCGCGCTGTTCTCCTGAAAAAACTTAATTTTGCGTTAAATTATTTAAAAACTAATTTTAAAAAGTTTAATTTTTAAACGAAAATGACAAAAAAGATGGCGGCGCATACACAGACGTTGCTTGAGTGTGTCAGTGCTCCAGTAAACAGCGCCAATTCGAGCGAGTGGCCGCTGAATGAACTATGATTAAATACATTATTTTACTATTTATTGCTTTATTTTTATTATTTTTACGTAAATGAGGAGAACAGCCGTATGCTTTGCACCCTCCAAAATCAAGTCTTGAATATTTTAACCCGAAATCATTATTTATTTCAGAGAAAGTTGGAATCCACAAAAAAAACGTCTATTTCCCACATGGCCTTAAAGGCCTAAGCACAACTGCTTCGCGAAAGTCGTTCGCGAATGCAAAGCATGAGTTAAAAAAGGACAGAGATATATGTGTGTCCTTTTCTATCACATGCACCTCGTTCGCGAACGACTTTCGCGAACCTATTGTGCGTTAGCCTTATTATACGAAAGTTTTTCCTGGCTTTCCCGCCAAATTAAAACAGACTTTTCGAATGGTGCGATCACACCATTTCATAAAGCAAGCACTCATGGTGTGGCTGATCCTTAATTACTTTCGTTAAAAAATTGTAATTTGCATACATCGTGAAATATACTAAGGGTGCATTTATACGACAGTCGGTAGAAAAAAAATTTACCAAAAAATGTCAAAATCGCCTTCACACGAAGCTGTAAAGGTGCTTCTGGAATAACTTAAAAATACATTTGTTTTCTCTAATTCAAAGTAATAGCATTTTCTGCATATAAGTTTACGATAATTTGCTTTGAATTTAATGACTTAAAGTAAATTTATGTGCAGAATATGCAATTACTTTGAATCAGATTAAACAAATGTATGTATAAGCTATTGCAGAAACACCTTTACAACTTCGTGTGAAGGCGATTTTGATAGTCTCGGGTAAATTTTTTTTCTACCAATAGTCGTATAAATGCACCCTAAGATATTTCTTGTTTTTGTTACGAAAATGTTTATTTACGAAATTCATTTACGCTTTATAAACAAAGATGGCCCATATTTTAATGATTAATAAGAATTCTTTAAAATAAAATATAATGTGAAAAATTGAAATGCTGAGTAAATATTTCTGATTGGTTGAAAAATTTCACTACATGTTTTGGTCCAACAAGACACATGTGTGCAGGGACAACTTGGTCACCTGGTGGCCTAGGCTCTATTCCAATTTCGAAATATTCGAAATTTTTCTTTATTTTACAAAACTTTCAAAGTGAAATTTAAAAAGAATATTAAAAAATGTTTTACTAAATTATATATTAAATTTCAATACTAAATTTATTTAATATTTTTATTGAAATTTTATTTAATATAATTTTAAAATAAACATTTTGAAAATTATAGAATAAATACTATCAAGATTTCAGAAGTTTAGGGACAATTTATTAAATTATTGTATACTTATTGCTAATTAAGTGTAATTATTTGATATAGAAAAATATTGTGCAAGATATAAAGAGCAATGTGTTTCAACAAGCTTGTACAAAGTACAAAATTGGAAACAGATGTATCAATTAATGTGTTTAGAAGTGTGTGCATTATATGTACTTTATACTTTCGTAAAACTTATAGATCTATGAAAAGTGTAGCACGTGTATTTTAAAAATATATGCATCTTAAGTATGAAGAAAACGATTAGTCCGGAAGTAGTTTTACGGCCCTGATAAAATCACATTATAATAGTGGCAACACTGCGAATCTACTAGTGAGTGCGTTGTGATTAGAGAATCTATCAGAAATTTGTTCCAACAACGAAAGTGCTAAAATGGATAAAATAATTTCAAAATCTAGGATGAGAAGAGAAATAAATTTTGCCTATGTACAATACGTGGAGGACTCTGAAAAGGAACTTATTGAAATAGACAGGGTTGAAAATTTTCCTTATAAATTTATTGAAGACTTTTCTGGATATGGTGTTGTGCCGTTCAGTGTCTTGTGGTTTGACAAAAATAATCAAGAATGGGAGAAGTATGAAGCCGTGATTCATCTTATTGGAGGTAAGTGTAACTCATAAACAATGTTTTACAAAATTGCATATATAAGATACATTAAAAAAAAAGAGTTTGGAAATTCTATTTTTCTAAAAAATGTGCGGTATATGCATATGTAGTTTCGAACACGTGGCGAAGTGAAAGTAGAAATTTTTCAAACATTATTTACAAAATATAAAAAATATAAATAATTAATTTGATAAATACAGTAAAAAGTACTTTAAATTATTTGGCACAATAAGAAACTTACACTTATTTTTATCACTTATCTATAAATAAATTAATAAATAATTTCAATTAATTGACAAAATTCAAAAATTACACATACCTTTGAATTCTGACTAAATTGTAAATATACATATATTATAGTTATCCTAATGTTTTTTCTTTCCGGACCTCCGTCAATATTTGAAATTTGTTGTAAATGTATGTTTGACAATATTTATTCTTTTTGCATATAATATTATTTCCGAGATTATTGATACGTCGCGTTCTTTCCTCTCGCTTTTTTCTCAACGTGCGGGAAGAATGAACCCCCCAAATTTACTCGAAAACTAGGTGTCTATAATTTAATATTTACATTATTACGATATTGAGAATATGTTGTTTGATATGATTTATTTCTATTTGAATTTAATTTTCTTAGATTTTCTAAGTATCAAAAATATAAATTATAATGATTTTCACACTATAAAATTGTGTGTAGTATAAATTTTATCAAGTCGAATAATTATTTTTCCCAAGTAGCATGCAATCTAATTGGAAATTAATATAATTAGTATATTATCTAGAGGAGCTAATGCGATAGCTGATAATTTTGATTTTTTTAACATAAGCCTGAATTCATTTATAACCGCAATGCGTAATTTTTTCTTTACAAACTAGTTTTTATTTTTTTTTTACACAGCAGCGTATCATTTAAGTTTGTTAATCTTTTCCAAAGGGTTCTTTATTTTAAAGACCCGTATGTAAATAAATAAATAAAAAAATAAGTAATTTTTAATTTGCAAAATTGTGAGTAATACAATTGTTAAAAATATATTTGTTTTTTATAATTTTTGTGAAACCTAATAATTCTTTGAAATAATTACTGTTTTATTTATAGTTTCTAAATAACCTAAATCTTTATCCTCAAAATATCATTTTACATATGTAATAGTAATTAAAAATTCTATTTCTTATAGTTTCTAATGCATAGAAATATCATTCAATGTAATGTTTAATTTATAAACTTTTAATATGTCCTCCTTTTAATGCCACCGAATACGGCATAAACGTGATTCGCAGAATATTCTATGAATTAACATTATAATTCCATTTACTTGACAATAGATTTCCCTTGATTCATAGAATATTATACAAATCACGTATTCGTTGGCATAAAAATTAAAACATAAGCACATTTTTTAAAATTAACATTCTATTCAATAATAATTCTATGCATTAAAAACTAAGAAATAAATAAGTAAAATGATTTTATCACTCGGTCGATATAAATTAAAAAATATGAAGATTGAGATCACTCAATCTCAATCTGTTTTGTTAAAATTCGTATTTCTTCTCAATTGAAAATTGTTTAAAAAATTTAAATTTCTCACCACAAAAACAGAAACGAAGAGTTGTGTCCAAATTCAAATCGAGGAGGCGGAAAGAAACAACAGGCGATTTCGAGTACCTTCCGAGAAAGTTTTGGAAGCCAGTTCTTTGCAAGCATCACCAGGAAAGGATCGAAAGAAGTTAAAGGTATATTATGCCCATTTGAAATAGAGCTTTAACAAGGCCAACGTAGTTTTCCTAGTTTCTGGTAAGGCCCATGTTAATGCCTTATTTTAAATAGGGTAAGGTGGGGCGATTTCTGCAAGAGATGTAAAAAAATTCCCTACTTCTCAAGTACAAAATTTTATACTATGTTCCTCAAAACATTGTGTTGTCACTACCATAGCACTAACAATGAACTATTTCTAGAATATTTCTCTAAATTCGAAATATGTAGTAGAGTCACTTTTGACACTGATTTTGCTGGGAAATAGAAGTGGAATACTAACAATTCAAATTTAATATTTAAAAGTTGAAAAGAAAAACAATTAGAATTTAAACATCACTGTTTATGGAAAATCTGCCATGTATGAAAAAATGTATAATTGAGGGTCCAGATGCTATAAGAGGATACGCGCCATTAACTTAACATGGCGTTCAGTCCTTCAATTAATTTTTATAAATTAATTTGCATATCAGATTTTAAAAACTTGCTCTTCATACGAACATATGTCACATTTACATTAATTTGTAAATCAGTAAATCACTCCAAATAGAATAACTGGTAATTTTTACAAATTTTAACTAATTTACGAAAGTAGATAAATTAAATTTATACCCAGTAAAGTTACTTATCAGATAGCATCTGACTTCCAAAATTGTTGATAAAGTCATTAATTGTAGTAAAGCAGACGAAGCAAGTTGTTTTCGAATTTTATGATAAATTTTATCTTTATTTTTTTAATAACAAACACGATTGCAAAAACCGGATGATAATTTACGTGAACATTGGGTATACCAAAAAAGTTTAAATGCCTTCTTATATTTAAAATAAATGTTAAATTATGTGGGCATGTTTGAACCTTTTAAATTGTATATTTCTTCGATATGTTTTGATAATTTCATTAAATTGCAATTAATTTTTGCTCTTTCTAATCGATTTATCAAATTTATTTTAGGCTCTGAAAGTGGCAGAGGCAAAAAAGAAAACTAACTCTCAGATTTTGGCTGAGAAAAAAAAAAACTCTTCTTGTCAACAGAAGAATTATTTTGTCAGACACTGATTCGGATAGTGCCGACGAAAATAATGTAGAACAACCTGCTGCCAAGAGAAGGAAAATTGGAGAAAACTCAAAGATGACGAATAATAAAATTGATGACATAGAACCAATACATTCACTATCGTCAAGACCCTCACCACGACCAACAGCACCACCAAAAGCACCATCAACAGCACCACCAACAGCTTCACCAACAGCTCCACCAACAGCTCCACCAACAGCTCCACCAACAGCTCCACCAACAGCTCCACCAACAGCTCCACCAACAGCTCCACCAACAGCTCCACCAACAGCTCCACCAACAGCTCCACCAACAGCTCCACCAACAGCTCCACCAACAGCTCCATCAACACCTCCATCAACACCATCACCTCCACAAGCCTCAATTTGTTCATTAATGTCAACTGATAATCAAACTATGGATATAAATAACAGGGAACATCCTGAAAAGTTTAAAATTTTTAATGATAAAGTAAGTTAAGGTTTTTATCTACCTACGTAAATGAAATAGCACTTATATTTTCAAGTTCAATTGAGAAAAATTTAATCTTGAATTTCGACAAGGGCTTAACTCTATGAAAATTGTTAAGCATGAAGTTATCTTTTCATTTCTTTAACTAAAACGCTTCAATTCATAAATTTCGAAAAGGGCTTAACTCTGACAACTATGATATAAATTGTCCCCAACTCACCATCATTTATGACAATTATTTGAACATTTTTTCTAGAGATAGTAACCTAAATATTTTCGCTTTCGGATTCAACTTTTCACTATTCTTCTAAAAAAATTTGGTTTCCGATTTATTCTGCAAAGATTAGAGTACCGGTATTTGGGTTTCGGTTTCTCAAAGATTTCGGTTATAGGTTTCGGTTGTTTTTTCCTGATGATATATTATTGAAAATATTTCTGTATTTTAATTAATTAGAATGAAATATATATATATATATCAATTACTCATGATTGCCTACTTTCAGAAAAGGCGACTTTTTTCGACTTATTTCCAAAAAATGCAACTTTCTCGAATTTTCTTCTAAATAATGCAACAAAATTATATTTTTTGGTGTAAACTGCAAATTATATCGATATTTCTAGTAAAAAAAATTACTGTATTCAAATATTTAAAAATGTATTTTTGATTAATTTTTCTTTAAGATAATTGAATTTTCGGAATAGGTGTTAGATTTTTTAATAATTGAAATTTTATTAAAAGTAATTAATTTTCTTTAAGTATTTTATTAAAATATTTGAAAATCAAATTTTGAAAGATTTTAATGATTGAAAATTTTAAAAATAATTGAATTCTCGAAAATTATAATGAAAAATGAAAATTAGTTTTAAAAAAAGTGTATTGAAAAATTATTTCAAAAACTTAATTCTTCGGATTTTTTTGTTAAAATTTCATAAGCTTCAAATATTATCAGTACTTTGAATTCTTACATGTTTTCAAAAAATCATGTATTTTAATAATATGTAGGTACAATTACAATTCTTTAAAGACTTGATTATTTTTTAATAATTTCCAAACATTCTTTTTAAAACATCAATTATTGTCAGAAAATTTTACTAAATTTCAATTATTTTGAAAATTTAAAAATAAAAATTAAAAAATCCATTATTATTCAAAAATTATTAAAAATATCTGTAATAAAGTGTTAGATTTGGCTTTTCCTGTTGTAGGAAAATGGTATTTCATGTTTAAATGTTTAAGAAAAATAAATGTTTAAAACATAAGCTAAAATAATTTTAAAAAAAACTAATACATTTGTTTGGTTGTACATCCACCTATCATTTTTAGTTTTACTTTTATATTAAAAATCGAAAAATTGAAATTTAGGTTTTGAAATAATGGTTTAAAATTTTTAAAATACAGTTTTCGGGTTTAGTATGAAATACATTTTTGTGGTTCGGTTTCGGTTGTCATCCATGATTTCTTCATGACTGGTCCTCTGGAATTGAAGCTGTTTAAAAATATCCTTTTTTTTCTCCTGCAAAATATCAAAAAACTAAGTTGAGCCTTTTTTGAAATTCACGATTCCATTCAAATCCAACTTTTCTCTTTTTTTGTATGAATTTGAAAACTACTTTTAATAACTTTTCAGATATTTATCAATGACGAAGTCTCTTTTGATCTGCAAGCTTGGGAAAATTTAGAGGGTACAACGAAAGAGTCTGTGTACTGCAAAAGTGTTGCGATTGCCATTTGGAAAGACCAACTCAAAAATAAATGTTTTGACTTAAAAGCCAGCGAGCGAACTCCAGGACAAAAGCGAACTCTTTTGGAAGAGAGAAAACTGGATGCTGTTTATGGTATTTTATAATTTCAACTTTTAATTGAACAGAAGAAGTAATGAAACAAAATTGCGTCAATTCAATTTAATTGAATTTAAAAAAAAATTCATTTTTATAAGATTTGAGTTTGCTGTTTTCATAAATTATTGAATTTTAATAGGTTCCAAATTGCAATTTTACTAAATTTGAATTTTAAATAATTTTAATTGAAAATTCTGAAGAATGTAGTTTACGAAAAAATTGTAATTAAAATTTCTGGAAAAATTGATTTAAAAAAAATTTTTGAAATTATTCGGATTTTTGAAAATACATTAAATTAACAAATTTTAGAATAACAAAAATTTTATGTCATTGAATTGAAAACTTGTGGTTTTTATAATTATTATAGATGAACTGTCTTTTTTTTTAATCATAAAATTTTCTCAATAATTATTAAATTAATTGACTACAAGAAAAATTCAAGTACTGTGACGCAGCATTTAGTTATAGTACATAACTCCGAAAAATAGTTAACTATGACAGGAATTATAGTTGAAATTTGAAGAAATGATTCAAAAAAGTTTTAAATTGAAATTTTATTATATTTCATTATTAGAATCCCCTTTTATGTTTTGAAGAATTCCCCTATTCTTAAGTGAGAATGGCACTGTGATCCCTGTAATTAATAATATAATAATTTAATAAAATTTGCAATTTCTATTAAATATAAATTATTTTTTCACACATTTTACACTAATTTCTGAAAATATTATGAAAACTGACAACGAGTTAAAATCTACAGTTACCACTTGCACATATCAAGTAATTATTTATTATTTATCACGTTAATAATTAAAATTCTTACAAAAATTAACTCTATGAATGTTCATTTAACCTCACAATACTAATTTTTATAAATTTTCATCAATTTAAAGCTTTTTTTTGATAATTACCTAAATTCGACTTAGATTCGACTTAGATTCGACCCAGCTGGGTCGATTTTAGGTAAATCGAATCCGCCAGGGCAGCCTAATTTAAAAAAATAGATTCGTTCAAAAATAACTCTGTATTATATCTGGAGAACAAAAGAAAATTAATGATTGTAAAATATTTATTACTCTTATTAAAATATGCGTTTAAAGTGATTAAGGTGCAGAAAAATGACGCTTTTTACAGCACTTAGAAAATATTAGGGTAAATCTAGGGGAGATGGTCATAGACTTTTTAAAGTATTGTAAAAATGATAAAAAAAAGACTTTTATCTAAACTTATATTGATAATTAAAGATTGAACACTTAGCTTTTGAAATAACAAAAAATGGAATACCTAAATTATTTTCTGAGAAACAATATGAAAAATTTACATTTTTTAAAAAGAATATTTAGCCATTATAAATAATTATATACACCTACACTGTAAAAAATTTAGGGAGTTGAGGGTCACCGGAGTTGAGAGTAAAAGTTTTCGAGTTAAAAATCAACTCCAAAAGGGAGTTTATCAGTTGATTAACTCCAAAAGCATTAATGATTTATGAGTTGAATTATGCTGGGGGAATTCCCCAGCATAATTCAACTCATAAATCATCAACTCCTTTTTGCTTCAACACCAAAAGGGTGCGACTTTTATAGAATCCCCTTGGGAGTTGAAATTTCACTCCCTTTTTTTGCAGTGTATTATTCCCGGAATGTCCGGGAGAGATGATCTTTACTTATAACACAGGCCTGCAAATTTTTGGTCATGTCTGCTACAGAAAAATGAGAAGGTGGTTCTAATATAATTTTTGACACTGATTACAAATCTGACCTCAAAAATGACACATCAGGTCAGGATTTTCTGTAATATTAGGTTAAAGGTCCAAAAATGTCCATTTTTAGAAATTTTTTGTGGCTCACAAAATTTTTTTTTAATTTTACGAAACAGGTTCGTATAATACTATACTCGAGCTTCAATGCCCTTTTTTAAAAATTGTTTACTACAACGCGACACAATTGTGAAAAATGAGTTTCGAAGCGTAAGTGTACAATACTATTACGTAATATTTAAAAAATATTTTGGTAAACCACAAAAAATTCATAAAAATATTAAATTTTTTAGTTTTATATGTATGTATATTTTACTGAATAAAAAAGTTCCAAATCTGCATAACTTTTTTAAAAAATTGTAAAACAATTTTTAACAATGAGTTTTGAAACTCGAATGTAGTACTATATGATCCTGTTTCGTAAAATTAAAAAAAAATTTTGTGAGCCACAAAAAATTTCAAAAAATGGACGTTTTTGGACCTTTAATCTAATATTACAAAAAATCCTGACCTGATGTGTCATTTTTGAGGTTTTAAACATTTATCATGGAATTTCTTTCCTTTTTTCATGTAGCCAGAAATCTAAAATATTTCACTGAATCCAATCATTCAATGTTGTTTGATTGCAACTTTTGCCACAACCTACAAATAGATCTCCATCTTTGGTGTCAATTATATCAATTATTTTGTCATCAGACATTTTTTTTCTTTAAAAGTTCTTAAGCATTTTAAATTAAAATAATAAAATTAAAACGAAACGATAATACATGACTGAAATGAAATTAAATGGTCTGAATCAAATAATAAATAAATCATAATAAACCGTTATGGATATTAACTGTATTTATAATAATTTCAATTATGTTTTAAAAAAGTAGTGAATAAGAATAAGAAAATTGTTTCAAGTATTTTTACTTATAAAGTTGTATTTTTCTTTTATGATCAATTTTTATTGATATAGTTTTTCAAATTATCAATTTAAAACATTTATATTTACAGATTTAGTATATAGAAAATTTGAAGAAAAGAAAAAGCTCAAGGAAAAAAACCTAAGTCAGGACAACCGCACTGTAATAAGTAGGAAGATGGTCAAGACGTTTTGCAGAAGGTGCATTTCCGAAAAAATTAATGACGATAATAGAAACAGGCCTAACACGGCTGAAATAAAAGAATTGTTGAAAATTCGAGAGGAAAGAGGTAAATGAAGTTTATATATATTAATGTTATATTTTCTAATTCACAAGGTTGCTTATATATTTTGAAAAGCTCATAATGAAAAAATTTCCAAGATCTTACAATAAATTTATTGAATCAATCTTTAACATTCTGCACGTATGGAAAATGTTAGTACCTTTAAAAAGGATTATGGAGTTTATGGTTGTAACTACACACCATAGAATTGCCCATGTATGATAAAATAAAAAAAAATTTAAGTTTCAAGTAGTCCCAAGTATTCTAAAATTTTTGTATGGGTCTAAAAAGCATAAAAAATATTCTCAGATAAATTTTGAGTAACTTTATGGTGTATGGTTGCAACCATAAACATCACAATATTTCTCAAAATTTATTTGACAGTGTTTTTCATGTTTTCCAGACCCATAAAAAAATGTTAGAACACTTGGAACTACTTGAAAATGAAAATAATCATTATTATCGTACACGGGTAATTCTATGGTATATAGTTGCAACCATAAACACCATAAAATTACTTGAAATTTATCTGACAGTATGTTATATGCTTTTTGGACTCGGCTGGGCTTCAATTCCGCCTTTTCCAGTTGTTCAAATACCGACTGTACATGACCTATTAATCAAAATATGATTCTACTCAGTTTTTTATTCTCCTTAGACCGACTCTACAAAAAGGTTCTGCGGGGGCTGTATAAAAGGAATATAATACATTTATAGAAATACCGATTTTTCACAGACCGACTCTACAGCGACCAATTTTACATAAATAAATTTTCTGAAATTTTTCGGACCGACTCTACATGAAAACTTCTTTTTAATTTGTCGAATGTTTCAGACCAACTCTACAGGGACCGATTCTACATTGACCAACTTTACATGGAAAGACAGTCTCAAATTTTCGAATTTGGGACTACTCTACATGAAATCTTCTTTTCAATTTGTCGAATTTTTCAGACCGAATCTACATCGACCAATTTTACATGAAAAAAATTTTTCGAATTTTCGAAAATATTGTACAAATTCTTTTATGTAAAATTGGTCGATGTAGAGTAGGTCTGTGAACGATCGAAAATGAAATAAAAATGCATGTAGAGTCGATCTATCAAGAGTAGTTACGGGTAGGACCGACAAGTAAAAAATTGTTTAGATGCAGAATCGTCCCTGTAGAGTCGGTCTGAAACATTCGTCAAATTGAAAAGAAATTTTCATGTAGAGAGGGTCCCTGTGGAGTCGGTCTGAAAAATTCGAAAATTTGAAACTTTCTTTCCATGTAAAATTGGTCCATGTAGAATCGGTCCCTGTAGAGCTGATCTGAAAAATTTGACAAATTGAAAAAAGTTTTAATGTAGAGTCGGTCGATGCAGACGCGGTCTGAAAAATTTGAAAAAATTTTTTTATGAAAAAAGTGGTCGATGTAGAGTTGTTGTGTAAAAAATTAGTATGTCCATAAATGTATTATATTCCTCTCACACAGTCCCCGCAGACCCCTTTTGTAGAGTCAGTCTGAGGAGAATAAAAAATTGTGTAGAATCATATTTTGATTAATAGGTCATGTACAGTTGGTATATGTGAACAACTGGAAAAGGTGGAATTGAAGCCTAGCCTTGCCGGCCGGGGTGGTTACTTCCGATTTTGGGTTTTAGTTTTCCATGATAACTCCATAAGGACAATAAAATTCTTATTAAAAAATATAAATTTTCTTTGAAAAAATGACGGCCCTCTAAAGGTTACAAAAAAGTAACTAAGTTACAAGTTATATAAAAAGTAATTAGAATCTTTATAAGAAAACTTAAAAATTCACCATTTTGAAATAAAAATGTTTTTTTAATTAAAGTGGGTTTTAATCAAAATGTGGAATAGGGTAAAGTACTGTTAGATACGCACCAATTAGAAAATTGCGTCTAAATTCAATTAATTAAACATTTTTAATAGTCAGAAATATTGTTGGTTCATAAGTAGGAGATATGAATTCAATTTCTTCTTAGAACGAGTAAGAGTGAAATTTAGTGCCAAGTTATAGCACCGGATTTTTAAAGGGCACACACTTTAATTTCTGACCTAATTTTTGTTCGTTGATTATAATATTTTATTAGTTTATTCAAAATCATATTTGAACAATCGTTTTTTATTTTTTAAATTTGAAATTAAATAATTAGAAAATTTTATCCTTTAAAGAAATTTTAAGTGAATTAACAATATATAATAATTGTTTCCCACCTGGCTTAAATCCTTTCACTCAATTTTGAAGTTATATTACCAATTCGACCTACATCTTTTGTACTAATATTGAGGTTATTATGGGATACGATCTCGGTAAATTCACTTCACAATCCTGTGTTTAGATTTTTTTTTTCTTACACCAGTTGCACTTCCAACTTATTAATAAATTTGCAGTAAAACTTTTTTTGTTTTTGCGAAAATTGTTTGTGTAACTTGATTTACTTTAACCAAAAAATACTTTTAATGACAAGTTTAAATAATAACGTTCAAGTGAACGAACTATTTCTTATTAAAAATAGTTTCAGAAATTACTTATTGCAATAAAAATAATAATTCAAATTCTACATTGATAGATTTTCAAAAATTATTTTTTTATAGTAATTCGAGATTATTGTAATAAAAAATTAATTTGAAAAAGAAATAAATAAATTTTGTTCATTTGAACGCAATTCCGAATTTTAGGATCATATTGACCGATTAAATTTCAATTTTGTCTAGTCGATTCGAATAACTTTCGGCTCGAGTCGATTGAACGCACACCTCTAATCTATGAAATTTTAAACACTGTATTTTTTCTATTTCAGATCAACAAAACGCACAAGCGTCAACTTCTACTGAAGCCCTCAACACAGAGTAAAATGAAAAATTTTGTCTACGCTTTGCTTTGTAATTTTAATTTCTTTAATAAATAACTTTACACAATATATTTCTTGTTAATTCCTCCATGATAATCTTAAATTGCGAAATGATTAAACCTCTATGAATCAATTGTTTTGGATTTAAGTGCACAGGGAGTGCGTAGATAGTTACACAAAAAATTAATTTTCTTTTTAAAAATCTTAAAATTTTATTAAGTTGGCAAATATACTTAAAAATATTTTTAAACATATATTTTTCCATTTTTTAAATTGTATGAAAAAATAATTTTAATTTAAAAAATTATTCGTTTACAGTTAAGTTAATTTTTTAAAAATTTTGGTAATTATTGACTGGAACAATATTTTACTATTTTTACTTCACTTTGACAATACTTGAAATTTTAATAGTTATGACTCAAATAGAATTTTTTTAATCTAAATGAGATAACGTAGAGGAACATACACGAAAGTTTCATTCATGTATTTACTGGAACCTTTATATAGATTTCAGAAACACAAGAACCTGTAAGGGAAGCTGTACAGGTTCCTTCATAGGATCCCATTTCCAAGCTTATATCCACGGGGAACTGTACATGTTCCTGTACAGGATCCTCCACAAAAAAAGCTCTCCAAAAACCCACAAAGGTTCCTATACATGATCCTCCTTTGGATCCTGCGAAGGTTCCTTTACAGAATAATAAAGTAAGCCTTCCTGCGCAGGAACCCACAGGGGATCCAGCAGCTGGAAAAATTTTATAAAACCTGATGTTGAGGTTCCTGTGTAGGAACCGGCGAAGGAGGCTTGATATTCAAGGTTCCTGTGCGTGTTCCTGCACGGGTTCCTGTGCAGGAACCTTGTCCCAATATCCCGTACAGGATCCGGACAGGAACACACACAGGATTAGTTAGGGATCCTTATGGGATCCCATACGGTTCCTGTACAGGAACCTCCCGGGATCCCATGAGGATCCTGTACAGGAATTTTAAGCTTGGTTTCGAGTTGGATTTATTTCTATTCTAAAATGTTTATGCGCAAATTTCAAAAAGATATTAATCACATTAATTTAAAATCTACAATTTATATTTTTCAGATTTGTGATCTTCAATTTTATCGCATTTGATATTTTGAATTTTGCAAATGTGATATCGGATTCGTAATCAGCGACCCCGAAAACCTCCCGATACCAAGTTTTATAAAAAATAATCAACTTTAAGAAACTTCAACCGCCATATTTGATCCGCCATTTTGAATTTTGAAAATCTGACATCATATTCGTAATCAGCGACCCCGAAAAACCCCGGGTACCAAGTTTCATAAAAATTATTAATTTTTAAAAGATGTTCTCGTCATTTTTCATTTAAGGGTTGTTTTCACCCCTAAAATCGTTAAATGACCAGATCTTGCAAAACGGCAAAACATGGGTCTCTTTGTTTGGGCCCTAGTTTCCGAAATTGTTTGGATTGTTCGTGTGTGAAAAAAAAGTTGAATTTTGTTGGACGGTGATATTGATACCACATGGAGTCACATTTGTGCGAATCGATTCGCACCGCGTGATCTCATATCAATCTACCGATCTAACGAGATCTCACGCATGCGACTCAAATGATATCTCACGAATGCGGGCCAAATCCGATCATGGTGCGAATACACTTTCAGAGGTTAGGAACATGAACTTATTTATCAAATAGGCATAAAATAAAGTAAATAACAAACTTTTAATTAAATTTGATAAAAATAACATTTCATTTAATCAGCAATGTAAAATATCAAATGAAATATGTTCATATACACCAATACACATAATAATACCAAAAAGACACGAATCACAACGATTACACAACATTACACATAAATAAGAAAACATTTATTAGAAAATAAAAAAACTAAAACCGCGCACTATTTAAGAACAACACTAACAACACTATTAAAAAACTAGTAAATTATAAACTATCAAAATCCAACGGGAAAAATACCATTGTCGTATTAATGGCCCAATAATGGGAGCCAGGTATAAGTATATCCTTTACAACTTAAATTCAAAAGTGATAACCTTTTTTTATCCCAAAATTACCGTATTTGAGATGTTACAATTTTCTTAGAAAAATGTTTTTTATAATAAATTTTAAATATTTGTAATCATGAAGAATTGTAGATTCTGAATTGTTATTTATTTCAGTTTAAATGTTACAATTGCAAAAATTTTGTGCAATAAAATTCAGGTTGAAGACCCAAAGCTCTGAATAATAGAGCTACGATGCTATTGTGAAAAAAGGGATACTCATATAAATTCGAAGTTTTGATGGTTGTATTCACATTCGTACTAACACTTACATTAGTTTCTCCATGTTTCTTTCAGTTTCGGCAAACCGTAATTTATTAGGGGTAATTTTGGTGATTAAAGTGAATAGGATCAATTACATCAGGCACGTGTCAAAATCGGACCCAATTCGGTACCAAAACGTGTCCGTGCAGGGTCCTTTTACACCGAAAAAATCCCCTTGTTTCAAGAGGATTCCTCTTATTTCAATGCATATTTTCCTCTAGTATATGCTGCAAAAGGATGTCCTCTAAATTTAAGAGGATTGTCCTCTATGTAAAATTATTCCTCTTAATTTAAGAGGATACTCTTATTTAAAGAGGAAAATATCATCTTAAAAAGAACTCTGAAATAATAAAAATCCAATCATCTAGTTTGTATGTCAAAGATATAATCTATAAAATTAAAAGGAATAAAATTTATTATTCCATGATTTACAACTATTTGAGTATAAATAAATTTAAATTGATTTTAATTTTTTTTGAATAAATCAACTAAATCTATTTTTAATAATATTTTTATGCGCAAAATATATAATTCATTAAATTTAAAAATTTATTTTAAATACATAAATTTTAAATAAAATTAAAATAAATAAAAATCGTAATAAAATAAAATTTTAAATAGCATAACCTCAAAATTATTTTAATTTTTTTAAAAATTTCTTTTACCTTCAAAAATAGGCACGTATTGTGTAAGTTGCAACTCTATCAAGATATTTAAAAGATTATTATCCATTTTGGTTTATTCCCCTTTTTCACACAGAAACTAAAACTTTTTCACGCATGATATGCGATTTATGACGCGATCATCTTTGCGCATGAGCAACTTTCTAAGGGAAATCCTCTTAAAATTTAGAGGAATATTCTTAAACATAGAAGATTATTCTAAATTCCAAGAGTATTATTTTTATTCTAAAAAGATTATTCTGAATATAAGAGGAATGCTATAGAATAGTCCTTTTGTTTCGATCCTCTTGAAATTAGAGGAAAATATTCTCATTTAAAGAGTAATACTCTTGTAGAGTAAGGAATTTTTCCCTTCCGGAATGTTTAATAAAAAGTTGAGAAAAATTCAATCCTTGGAAGGATTAAAATAACATAAAAATTGTATGTTATTAATATTGTTTATTGTCACAAAACAAGAAACGACGTTTCGATGACTTGGTTCGTCATCATCTTCAGGTTAAATCAAAAAATTAATTGAACCGTTACATCTTAGCGTTAGAAAATTTTATTTTCTACAGACAATGCTGACACGTCAGGTTTATAGACCAGTATCGTTTTCTAACGCTAAGATGTAACGGTTCAATTAATTTTTTGATTTAACCTGAAGATGATGACGAACCAAGTCATCAATACGTCGTTTCTTGTTTTGTGACAATAAACAATATTAATAACATACAATTTTTATGTTATTTTATTCCTTCCAAGGATCGAATTTTTCTCAACTTTTTAGTAATACTCTTGTTTTAAGAATAAAATTCAAGAGGATTCTGTAAGAGGAATTTACCTCTGAATACAAGAATATTTTTTTTCGGTGTAGAGTCCGTTCTTTCGGCAGGGTGGTAGCTTCAAAATCGATTTTTGTCCAAAAAAAACCAAAAAATATTCGTATCTTATTCCTTGACTAAAATTAACTATAGGCTCGAATTTCACATGTGTATTGAGTTAAGACGGAGTCAAAAAAAATTTTTAGGTCGTGGGACGCGAGCCCTGGTAACTGTATGAGCTTGCAGCAAGCTTACCGTGAAGGTTTGCCAGCTTGCATGGCGAGTTTGATGCCAGTATATGCTGCATGTAACAAAATATCTTATTGCTACAAGCTTACAATATATAAACTTGCTACAAGATTTCAAAATACACTTGCTAAAAGCTTGCACGGCAAGATTGTAGATATTGTTGCAAGCTTACGTGCTGATTGAGTTGAGTTAAATGAAACTTTTGGCGCAAGTGTTTGCTGCCCTACTGCAAAAAGCACACGTAAGAACAAACATTAGTCTGTATATAAAAACTCATGTAAGATCGCTTATAAGATCTCAATCGACACAGCTGAGTTCTTGCATGCATTCTTACATAAATTCATATGTAAAAACTCGTGTGAGTTCTTATACAAATTTCGTACATCCTGATACATGCGCGACTTACTACGTCGCGTACTATGCAATTGGGAGTTCCTCGTGAACAGCGATATCAGACACAAGTGTTGCCTTTGCTCGTAATGTTTTTAAACTGTTCTCCGACATTTCTGTGCTCACTGGTGCTTTTATCTTGATCTTAGCCGGTCTGAGATTTTCGTTAGTTTCAAAAAGTGTATTTGTTCTGCCTGCTTCACAGATTCTCTGTTTATTTCTCAAGTGTCTGTTTTTTGGTTAGAGCCAGCCGACGGGCTGCGCGCTTGCAGCCGAAGCATGGCCTCCGACGTAACGTCGATGGACTATAGCGATTAAAGCAATCAGTCCCTTGTTTCCGGTGACTCTCAGGTGAAGAAAGCAGCGGAAAATTTAATCAATTTCAAAAACAGTGGGTCGCGTAAAAACTCGGAATCATCGATCGATCTAGAACCCAGCTTCGAAGCGCCTTTGCGAAAACATTATGGGTAGTAATGCTCCCCCTATCGAATCAACCTAAAAAATCCGGTGATCATGTCTCAAACGACAATCTCAAGTCGCTTAAATATGAAAACTCAAACAGGAATCATTATCCAGTTTTCATTCAACGTGACCCAAAATCAAGCGACGCATCAAAAGATCTAAACCACGTTTCGGTCGGTAAAATGCTCCACTCCCTTTACCTAGGTAAAATAATTTCGATTCACACAAGCGGCCGAGGTAAAGTTCGCGTTATTATGAATAGTGGAAGAATGGCTAACCAGATCGTGTCAGACATGTGACCAGTACATGTGCAGGAGAACACATTGACATACACTACCGTCCGAAATTGTGCGAACTCTGCTATTTCAACAACTATAAAACTGTTCAAATCTTCAAAAATATTAAAACTAAAATTTTTTCCTCTTTATTTTATTAAAGTTAATAAAATTCTGAAAGAAATGACACCTTGACAAAGAGAATATGTTAATTTTTCAATTAGATATCTAAGAAAAACCCAATTTTCAATGTTTTTACTATTTTTTTTATTTCTCTGGCAAAAATTAATATTTTTAAACGTTCTTAGGCTCATTGAAATCGTATTTTGTTATGCAATTCAAATTATATAAAACAATTCATGTACACATTCTTCGCTAGCGTATGCAAACCGTGAAAGTTGGCTCATAAAATGTCAAAAAATTGTGATTAATATTTATATGACAAAAAATGATCAGTAAAATGTATAAATCTTAAATTTACTTACATAAATCAGAGAAGTTTAGAATGATATATTTACTTGATTTTTAAACATTATATTTTATTGTAGAATTAAATTTAAATTTTTGACATTTTATGAGCCAACTTTCACGGTTTGCATACGCTAGGGAAGAATGTGTACGTGAATTGTTTTATGTAATTTGAATTGCATAACAAAATAAGATTTCAATGAGCCTAAGAACGTTTAAAAATATTAATTTTTGCCAGAGAAATAAAAAAAATAGTAAAAACATTGAAAATTGGGTTTTTCTTAGATATCTAATTGAAAAATTAACATATTCTGTTTGTCAAGGTGTCATTTCTTTCAGAATTTTATTAGCTTTAATAAAATAAAGAGGAAAAAATTTTAGTTTTAATATTTTTTAAGATTTGAACAGTTTTATAGTTGTTGAAAAAGCAGAGTTCGCACAATTTCGGACGGTAGTGTAAATATACACTGACATAAATATACATTGACCAGCAATAGGCTGCATTATACCAGGGTAGCGATTATGTATTTTGATTTAATATTCACGTCAAAGTTGTTGTAACGCCCGTGTTTACAGACGTGATGGGAGGGGGAAAGTCTCGCTTGTCGTGAGGGGCCGCGGACAAGTCCGTGGTAGTGTAACGAGTGATTTAGGGGGGGAGGGAATTCGTAAAGATTACAAATTAATACAGATTCATTCTGTAAAAATAAAAAGGGTAATCGATGGAAAATGAGACAAATTGTGTGGGGAGATTGTGATGATGCTCTAGTCTTGAGGAGGAGGATGTTGGGGAGATTCTAGGGTAGAGAAGTGACAAACAAGAATTACCAAAATAAGCACTCTTTATTCGCCCAAATACCCCCCCGTTTACAAAATATTTATAAATTAATTTTTTTTATTATTTAAAATAAAACGAATGGGTTTCGTCGGCGCTGAGATTTTGGGGGCGCATGCCCTTGTCGCCGGGTCGCCGTGTTCTCCTTTGGTCCGGATCGTCGTCCAAATTTCCGGGTGACTAAGGGGCGGATGGCCTTGTTCCCTACCTGGTTCAGTTTCGGAAGGGTGGTACTCTGCCTGAACGGTATGTCAAGCAGAGAGCGAGGTCCCTCGTTCTCCTTGTTCTCCGAGATTTCGATCGGAGGCGGACAGTTGAAAACCCCCGTTGAGCTCAATTGAGGGGCAGCTGGACTCTCACCTCTTGGCCTTGGAAGAGGGGAGGTTAAAGCTCGAGGAGGGGTGCCGGTGATTCGTGACCCTGGGGTTATGTCCAGGATGTCGTCGTCACTGTCACTCAGGGTGAGGTCAATCTCCAAACTCCAGAACGGGGAGACTGTGGGCGGTACTGCCTCCAGCCGGGGGATGAAAGAAGGCCCTTGCTTGAGCCGTCCCAATTTCGTCGGAAAGGAGTTCGTAGGTAGGAACTCTATCTCCGTGATCCTGGCGTTCCCCTGTTTGGCTGGATCAATCCGCGGGTCACACCTTCCTGAGCTCATACTCGGGGGCAGATAAATTCTGCGTGGGGTGCGCCAATCAGAGCTAGCTGCGGGGGCCGCCTTCTCAGGTGTGGTTATCACCCACGGAAAAGGGGCGATGTATGGCTCACGATCCAACTCCTCCTGTAACGCTTCTCGCTCCAGCTGGACAGCAAGAGTCTCTGGAACAGGTCCCCTATACGGCGCTTGGGGGGCGGTAAAATACCCCTCGAATTCGGCGTAGGTTGGTCTTGAAGGAGGGGAGGAATTTCTTTTCAGTAGCGGTCCAGTGCCGGGACTAATACCCTTTTGTAATGTCGGGAGTGTGGTGGCCGGATTCACGGAGGTGCCCCTCTCTGCTGTTGCGATCGGGGGCCGGATAACCTGCCTTTCCGCCCGTCGTAGGAGCTTTTGCAGCTTCTTATACTCCTGGATCCTCCACCCTCGAGCCTGACTCCTCAACCTCTGGCGGGCGCTTTGGCGATGCTTCTTTGCTAGTATGGCCATCTAATCGGAGAAAATACTGAATTAGCCATGGCGTTGACAGGGGGGGGTGTTGTCAAGAGGCAAGGTGTGTGCGAATGTAGGTTCTGTTGAGGGAGATCGTATCGGTACTCGCAAAGCGAGTCTACGATTACGGATCTATGTGTGAAAGCGTGGGTATGTGTGTTTATACGGAATCGTAACGGCGCCCGTAAAAGCGAGCCTACGTATACAAATCCGTATAATTATGTGTGACTCTTTCCCTATTCGAATCGTGATCGCGCCAGCGCAAACTAGCCTTCACCATGGATTCGGACAGATTCCAGTGTCAGTGCGTGTATGTTCCCACTTTTGTAAGTGCGTGTTGGGGAGCCGAGGTGCTTGGAATGGAGAGGTGAAAGTTGGGAGTAAGAGAGCAGTACCCCTCCCTATGGTTTAATGTGTGCGTTTATACAGAATCGTAACGGCGCCCGTAAACGCGGCCTACGTATACGAATCCGTATAATTATTGTGTGACGCTTTCCTCTATTCGAATAGTGATCGCGCCAGCGTTAAACCGGCCTTTACCACAGATGCGTACAGATTCCAGCGTAAGTGTCAGCGAGTGTATAGTCCCCCTTTTGCAAGTGCGGTTGGAGAGCTGAGGTGCTTGGAATTGGGGAGAAGGAAGCATGCAGGCGGACTGGTGTGTGTAGCGTAGCGGGGAGCGTGACTGTGACGTCACGTTCCTGTGTATAGCCGGCCGGCAAGTGCACGTGCCGGGGAAAGTGAGGTATAGTGGGGGTGTTGCTTACCGTGATGCGGCTGGTAGGATGAGTAAGAGACACCACTTGTTTTTACACTTGCTTATTTTCACTTCAAGACCGGAAAATCGATTGAGATCTATGTACAAGGGACCGTCCTTTATATAGGCAGAAGGGCGCCATTTTACCCCTTGTGGAAGGGGTAGACGGCGCCTTTTCCCATAGATCTCATGTACAAAATCTTGCCGGCAGCCTATAGGGCCCATAAGAGCGACGAAGACGCAACTAGTTTATGTCAAAGTTGCGAAGGTCGTTCTCTATCGTGTTGGTTGGCGAGTACGGAAAAATCATTTGAAATGAGTTTTTCTTTAAAATATAATTTTTCTCTCGCCGACCGACGTATAACAACTCCACCCCCTCCCGGATAGACCTTTGCTACTTTCCTTTTATTCATGTCTTGCGTTTTTTATCTATCTACGGCGTCTCTGCTGAGGCGCATAAGGACGGTTGTCCCTATAATTTACACGATTACGATCGCGTAGTAGATAGGGCCTGCCGGACCTATCCGATGGCTGGATGTACTCATCCGGCACATCTTTATGTATTGAGTTGACGGTGGTGTGAGCTGCTGTAGGATACGATTTTTCATCGGCATCTGAACCTACTTCCGAATCCGTGAGGTATGAGTGAGTTGCAAGGTTAGGTTGTACCTTGTCGTTAGTTGCGAAGGTTTGTGGTGGTTTTCCACCAGCCACGAGAGTTAATTGTGGTTTTTCCGTAACCACGAAGTTTTGTGTTGGTTCTTCATCAACCAGAAGAGTTGGTTCTGGTTTTTCCGTAACCATGAAGTTTCGTGTTGGTTCTTCACCAGCCACGAGAGGTATGCGAGGTGGAGCGGGACGAGAACGTCGCCGTGCACCTTTTGGGTAGTATTGTCCTTGAGGATAGTTTAAACCTCCCCAGAATGTCGCTCGATGATCTGGTACGGGCCTGATCTGGCCCCATCAAGGGCGGCGTTGTAGCCTGCGATTTTGTTGGAGAGTTTGTGTTGTGGGGCATATACCCAATCTCCTGGAGCAAAGAGAGGATTAGTATCTGGTGCAGCGTACCTGGCCTGATATTGGGCCTGATGCGCGGATGCTGCTTCTCTTCTGTCCCGTAGTTCTGTCGTCTCGTCATTCTCTTGAAGTCGCCATTCACCGAGACGAAAGATGGTCCTTCCGAATAATAGCCGACTGGGAGAAGATTTGGTTGCGGCATTTTGACGACGTCTGAGTCCAAAAAGAATTTCTGATATGTTTCGGTCCCAAGATTGTTGATTATTCTGATGAAGCCTCAACTTTAGTCCCTTTTTAATTTCCTGATTCCGGCGCTCAGTGGGGTTTGCCGTAGGATGGTAGACCGGGGTCGTCCATAATTGGCAGTCCCATCGCTGGCTGACCTCAGCCCAGATGTGGCCGGTAAACTGTGTCCCATTATCACTGAGTAGTTGTTTCGGATATCCGTATCGCGAAAAGATTTGCGATTCTTGGACATGGGTTAAACGGGGTGCGTCTGCTGCTCGTAGAGCGAAAGCTTTTACCCAACGTGTAAAAAGGTCTGTTACGACCAGGATAAAACGGTTTCCGTTTGTCGTTCGTGGGTAAGGTCCCATTAAGTCGACGGCTATGGTTTCCCAGGGTTGTCTAGGAGAGCGTGGTTTTTGGTTGGGAGGTACCTGGCATCTGACCGGTTTGCAACAAATGCAGAGGTGACAGCCTGCCACGTATCGACGTATATCTCTGCTCATACCCGGCCAAAAATAGCGGGTTTGAATGTCCCTTATAGTTTCGTCTGAGCCAGGGTGTCCGGAGAGCGGCGCATCGTGGTACTCCCATAAAACTCGGGGTTGTAAGGTGCTGGGGACCCACAGTCGCCATTGCTCGTCCTACTTATTTCTGCGCCAAAACCCTCGTTCGTCTAGCCGATTATTTCTCAAGAATTCCTGCTCTTCCGGTGTTCCTGGTGGATGGTTTAGTAGGTGTTGCCAACGGTCAACGTCACGACAAATAATGGGGTCGGACTGTTGCTCATAAGCTATTTCCTCTGATAGTGGCGTGGTATAGAGGGCACTTAACACTGGGACGGAGGGTGAAAATTCCGTGTCCCTAACTTCGCGAGTGGGTGGGAACATTCTTTCTACTTCGGGTTCCCCGGACGAAGTTTCTTCTATTCCTGGATTTCTGGAGAGAAGGTCTGGTAGTTCATTATCTTTCCCTGGGACATGCTATATTGAAAAAGATAATTCGCTGAGAAGCATATACCAGCGAGTGAGTTTTGCTCGTGAATCTTTTTGAGTTTCTAACCAGGTTAGGGTTTTGCTATCAGTTCGAAGGGTGAATGCCTGGTCTTCGAGATACGGGCGAAACTTTTTAATGGCCCAAATTATGGCGAGACACTCCTGCTCATTGCAGTGGTATTTTGCTTCAGTGGGAGAGAATTTAGCACTGGCAAATGCGATTATTCGAATCTGTCCATCCGGAGTTTGCTACATGAGTACAGCTCCCATGCCTTTAGCGCTGGCATCGGTCTGTAGGATGAACGGAAGTTCGGGGTCCGGACGGCTCAGTTTGAGGGGTTTCGAAAAGGCCATCTTTATTTCTTCAAAAGCCTTCTCTAAAGATGGGGTCCATTTGTATGGCCGTTTTGGCGACAGTAAATTGGTGAGTGGGGCCAAAATCTCTGAGGCCCTTGGAACAAATTCCTTTATCCAATTACAGGTGCCTATGAATGACCGTAATTGTTTACGTGTTTTTGGGGTAGGGAAGGCTTGAATGGCCTCAAGGTGGCCCTGCTGGGCAGCGTTACCGTCTGAGCTGACGAGATGCCCTAGATAGGGTAGGGTTGTTTGGCCAAATTTGCATTTCTTTGGGGCTACGGTCAGGCCGTAGATGGCCAATCGTTCGAGAACAAGGGACAAGTGATGTAAGTGTTCTTCCCACGTAGAGGAGTAAATGATTATGTCGTCCAAGTAAGCCATGGCAAACACATACCACATTTCGGCCAGGACTTCTCGCATGAGGTTCTGGAAAGTGCCTGGAGCGTTTTTGAGGCCAAATGGCATTACTTTGTATTGATACTGACCTCCACCGGGGACGGAAAAAGCGGTGTATTTTCGGGAATTTTTCGCCATGCAGATTTGCCAGTATCCGCTTTTAAAATCCAGTGTCGAAAATATCCTGGCTTTTCCTATATCCTTTAGCGTCTCGTGGATCCGTGGTAGACACTGAGGGGCGTCTTCAGTCTGTTTATTTAATCTGCGGTAATCCGTACAGAAACGATACTCGCCTCCTTTCTTCCCAGCGACAACGATTTCTGAACTGAATTCCTCTGTAGTTGGTTCAATAACGTCGTCTCGGAGCATTTCACGTAACTGATCGAAAATGAATTTGCGTTTTTCTTCGGAGTAACGACGGGGCGGTTCTCGGAACGGTGTGGGGTCTGTAAGACGGATCTCATGTTCCACTTTTGCCAAGTTTTGCTTCAGACGCCCGCCATTATAAAAGATTGAGGCGTGAGTTTGAATAAGTTCCTGGAACGCCTGTTCGTATCCTGGGGGAAAGTTGTGCTCCATTTCTGGGACAGGGATTTCGAGCGGTCCTTCGTACGGTTGAACGATCGGCCCAAGGTGTATTCGCTTTCTCCCTTCTTTGCCAAGGAAGACACAGTCGGCGCCATGGTCGTGGTTTACGTGATGCTGTTTTAACCATGGCCGTCCTAATATCATTTCCGCGCGGAGTTCAGGACTCGCTTGGAATGTGCCAGGGTAAGTTGTGCCTTGTAACATAGGACAAAGTTCGATCTTTCCAATTAATGAAATTGTTTGATGAACTGCTGCAAGAAGGGCATGCGCGGGGCCTCTTTTTAGTGACGCTATTTCTCGTTCGGGCAGAATAGAGCTGCGAACGAAGTTGTCTGAAGCTAGGGTGTCGATCTCAGCTGTTACTTCTCGGTCCCCTAGGAGCATACGGACACGAGGGAGTGTGCTAGCTTCAGAGTAGATAGCGGTTAATGTTGGGGGGCGGCAGATTGGTTGGGGGCGGTTGGTGAATTGGTACCATCCGCCCTTTCTCGCCAGTTTCCCGAATTTTGGTCGTTGCGTCGTGCTTTTAGTACCGGACAGTCCCGATGATAATGCCGTTCGGGGCTATAATGACATGCTGGCGGTTGTCGGGCTTGGGGGCCGGATGATGAAGCTGGATTGGTTGTTGAAGTGGACGAGTTAGCCGGCGCATTGGCCGGTGTATTTTTCGATTTCTGGGGCGGCTTTGCTTGCTGCTCTTCTGCCTCCGCTTGCACCGCTCGTTCAAGGAGTTCCTCGAAGGTGTCGCGGCTTGCAGAGCGTAACACCTTCTTTATAGAGGGTTTAAGTGATTCTAATAAATTCCCAATGATCTCTGCCTCATTGGAATCTGGAGCGAGTCGTAAGGATAAAAGGTACTTCCTTTGCAAGAATACCCCTACAGCCTCCTTATCATTTTGTTTTTCAGAATAAAGTTTAACCCGTAGCTTATTTAAATGATTGACGCTAGCAAAGCGTTGGGTCAATAATGTGGTGAACTTCGACCACGGGAGGAGCAGATTTTTATAGAGATCTGCCCATTTGGCTGCTGTATCGGCGAGAAAGCTTATAGCGGTTCTCGCCCAGGAAGTAGGGTTACTGTCGATCTCCCTGAAGTAGGCCTCGCAGTCGGCAAGAAAAACTTTCGGTTCCTCATGGTCATTACCGAAGAAGGTCGGTTTCGCTATTTCCGGTGTCCGAAAAGCTCTCAGTAGATTCCGCAAATCTGAAAGGGGTATGACGGTTGTGAAGGGGGCGTCATGGGAACTGCATTGTTCCTATTTTCAGATGTAGTTGCGGGGGCGGCATGGGGTGGCTGTTCTTGCACCCGTGCTTGTAGTGGGGATGCTCGACTGGGTCCCGCTTCATGGAGATCTCGACGAGATATTCTCATGTTTGTATTGGGGGCGGAGGCTGATTCCTCAGCTCTGCCGGGAACCGATCGGCTCCTTACGTTTATGGTGATGGTCTCGTATGGGGGGAGCTGTTCCGTTGATGAAATATTATTGGACGCCACCGAATTTGGATTCTGAAATTCGGAAACAGGTTGTTCCGTACGTCGAGGTCTGCCGCGACGACGTGCGGGTGAATTTGCCGGTGAGTCGAGCATGATTTCTTGGGGGTGTGGGTTTAATAACTACAGTTAAAATCGAAAGAAAATTTCTTCCAAGCCCCACGTTGTGGGCCGCCAATTGTTGTAACGCCCGTGTTTACAGACGTGATGGGGGGGGGAGAGTCTCGCTTGTCGTGAGGGGCCGCGGACAAGTCCGTGGTAGTGTAACGAGTGATTTAGGGGGGGAGGGAATTCGTAAAGATTACAAATTAATACAGATTCATTCTGTAAAAATAAAAAGGGTAATCGATGGAAAATGAGACAAATTGTGTGGGGAGATTGTGATGATGCTCTAGTCTTGAGGAGGAGGATGTTGGGGAGATTCTAGGGTAGAGAAGTGACATACAAGAATTACCAAAATAAGCACTCTTTATTCGCCCAAATACCCCCCCGTTTACAAAATATTTATAAATTAATTTTTTTTATTATTTAAAATAAAACGAATGGGTTTCGTCGGCGCTGAGATTTTGGGGGCGCATGCCCTTGTCGCCGGGTCGCCGTGTTCTCCTTTGGTCCGGATCGTCGTCCAAATTTCCGGGTGACTGAGGGGCGGATGGCCCTGTCCCCTACCTGGTTCAGTTCCCGAAGGGTGGTACTCTGCCTGAACGGTATGTCAAGCAGAGAGCGAGGTCCCTCGTTCTCCTTGTTCTCCGAGATTTCGATCGGAGGCGTACAGTTGAACACCCCCGTTGAGCTCAATTGAGGGGCAGCTGGACTCTCACCTCTTGGCCTTGGAAGAGGGGAGGTTAAAGCTCGAGGAGGGGTGCCGGTGATTGGTGACCCTGGGGTTATGTCCAGGATGTCGTCGTCACTGTCACTCAGGGTGAGGTGAATCTCCAAACTCCGGAACGGGGAGACTGGGGGCGGTACTGCCTCCAGCCGGGGGATGAAAGAAGGCCCTTGCTTGAGCCGTCCCAATTTCGTCGGAAAGGAGTTCGTAGATAGGAACTCTATCTCCGTGATCCTGGCGTTCCCCTGTTTGGCTGGATCAATCCGCGGGTCACACCTTCCTGAGCTCACACTCGGGGGCAGATAAATTCTGCGCGGGGTGCGCCAATCAGAGCTAGCTGCGGGGGCCGCCTTCTCAGGTGTGGTTATCACCCACGTAAAAGGGGCGATGTATGGCTCACGATCCAACTCCTCCTGTAACGCTTCTCGCTCCAGCTGGACAGCAAGAGTCTCTGGAACAGGCCCCCAAGACGGCGCTTGGGGGGCGGTAAAATACCCCTCGAATTCGGCGTAGGTTTGTCTTGGAGGAGGGGAGGAATTTCCTTTCAGTAGCGGTCCGGTGCCGGGACTAATATCCCCTTGTAATGTCGGGGGTGTGGTGGCCGGATTCACGGACGTGCCCCTCTCTGCTGTTGCGATCGGGGGCCGGATAACCTGCCTTTCCGCCCGTCGTAGGAGCTTTTGCAGCTTTTTATACTCCTGGATCCTCCACCCTCGAGCCTGACACCACAACCTCTGGCGGTCGCTTTGGCGATGCTTCTTTGCTGGTATGGCCATCTAATCGGAGAAAATACTGAATTAGCCATGGCGTTGACAGGGGAGGGGGGTGTTGTCAAGAGGCAAGGGGAGTGCGAATGCAGGTTCTGTTGAGGGAGATCGTATCGGTACTCGCAAAGCGAGTCTACGATTACGGATCTATGTGTGAAAGCGTGGGTATGTGAGTTTATACGGAATCGTAACGGCGCCCGTAAAAGCGAGCCTACGTATACAAATCCGTATAATTATGTGTGACTCTTTCCCTATTCGAATCGTGATCGCGCCAGCGCAAACTAGCCTTCACCATGGATTCGGACAGATTCCAGTGTCAGGGCGTGTATGTTCCCACTTTTGTAAGTGCGTGTTGGGGAGCCGAGGTGCTTGGAATGGGGAGGTGAAAGTTGGGAGTAAGAGAGCAGTACCCCTCCCTATGGTTTAATGTGTGCGTTTATACAGAATCGTAACGGCGCCCGTAAACGCGGCCTACGTATACGAATCCGTATAATTATTGTGTAACGCTTTCCTCTATTCGAATCGTGATCGCGCTAGCGCAAGCCAGCCTTCACCACGGACTCGGACAGATTCAAGTATCAGTGTGTGTATCTATACGGAATCGTAATGGCGCCTGTAAAAGTGGTACAGTGGTACCGAGAAGGTGGTACAGATTCCAGCGTAAGTGTCAGCGAGTGTATTACAATAATAATTCTAATAATAATAGTATTAATAATTATAATAATAATATTAATAATAATAATAATAATAGTAATATTAATAATAGTAATAATTATAAAAATAGCTTAACATATTCCTTAAATATTAAATTTAATACTCTTAACTTAATTCTAAACAGATTAGACGCAAACGACATAAACAAGTTCCATTTAAACCCCCAAGGCAGCCTTTGTTTTGCCGGGAAAACAAACGCTGGTCCAGTGTGAGCGAGCGAGAGGCCCGAAGAGAACGTTGGAGTGAGAGAGAAGCAAATAGTACGTATGCGTGCGAGCGAGAGGCCCGAAGAAGACATTGGAGTGAGAAAGACACAAATAGTCCCTATGTGTGTGAGTGAGAGGTGCGAAGAAGGCATTGGAGTGAGAGAGAAGCCAATAGGCCGTACGCGCTAGGCTAACGGGACTTCGTCTGGCTGTAGTGCTGGGCGCCAGCCGGGAAAAACCCAATCTTGCCGGCAGCCTATAGGGCCCATAAGAGCGACGAAGACGCAACTAGTTTATGTCAAAGTTGCGAAAGTCGTTCTCTATCGTGTCGGTTGGCGAGTACGGAAAAATCATTTGAAATGAGTTTTTCTTTAAAATATAATTTTTCTCTCGCCGACCGACGTATAACAAAGTCATTTTCAATTTGACGTCAAAGTCATTTTCATTTTCACTTCGTAGTCAAATGTTATTTTTCGTAGTTTTACTTAAAATGATTGTTTTGATTTGTAAAATTGTAATATCCACAATTTATTTAGGAATTAAATTATAAAAAAGTAAAGTAAGTAATTTTAAACAGATAAAAAAGCGGTATAATTAAAGAATTTTTAAAAGATTAATAATTAGGTTAAAATTATTTAATAAAAAATTATTTCATCTGTCAACGGTAAGTATTTTTTAATGTTGAAACCAGGGATATGTTATAATTGTTTTGAATAATGCCTTACTTTCATTTTTATAAATGTAGTCAGAATAAAATAAACTAAAATATTAATAACTAAAGAAGAAATTATGTCGTTTAAAAGATAATTCAAAACATAAAAAATTACTTACATTTGACCGATGAAATATTTTTTTCCTAAAATAATTTTCATTTAAATTAGTCTCCTACTGTTTTGAGCAAATTGACATTTTGTACATAATTTATTGATGTAATTTAAAATAGAAAATGCTCAACATAAATTATTATTAAAAATACTCAATTTTTTTGCATAATGTAATAGAAATTAATTCCTAAACATAAATTTAGTAACGAGACTGTTATTTATATTTGTGTAATTAAAAATTAACGATTAATTTTATTTAAACTGTAATTAATTATATATAAATAGTAATATTTAAATAATTCTTTCAATTTCTCCTCTTAACATATGTGAATGAATAAATAAATAAAATAATATTAATGTTTTAATTATATTTCATAAATTAAAGTTTTTTTAACCTCTTACTTTTACTTAGTTTGTTAAAGTTATAAACGTTTTTTTAAAAATCCTTTTAATGCTGTCTTGATCTTTTTAAAATTACTTACTTCACTTTTTCATCATTTAATTCCTAAATAAAGTTTTTATTCTTAAATTTTTAATAAAGGGAAAAAAGTAATTATACTTCAAAATTGTGGTTATTACAATTTGACAAATCAAAACAATCATTTTACGTAAAACTATGTAAAATGACATTTGACTACGAAGTCAAAATGAAAATGACTTTGACGTCAAAGGTAAATCAAAATACATAATCGCTACCCAGAACCAGAAAGTGCTGGTTCTCACAGATCAGAAGTTATAATTGTTAGCTGTTTGATTAAGCAAGTCAAAGCAGAAATTGCTGGTTCATCGAAGTAACGCCCCCCATAAGAATTCAAGCGGGAATTGTAACTAGTTGTTACTAGAAGTAGTAGTTGTAACTAGAACGTAACTAAACATTCACAAATTTTGTTGAAGTGTGACCGGACAAATGTTTCTGCATGCATGAGATAGTGTGACCGTAGTCTAATATGGCGTCATTTTACGGCTATGACGGCAAAATTCATTTTTACAGAGAAAATCAAAGTGTCCAAAGTCACTGAAAAAGCGAGGTTAAGTCGCGTTTGCGTAGAATGTGTTCTTTGCATTGCTTTTTCAATAACTATGGTCATTGTATATTGGCAGGGTGTTTAACGGTCAGGGAATTTCAGAAAATTTCATTCAAAGTCAGGAAAATTTCTGTAAATTTCTACAAAAATTAAATTTTTTTGTGAATTAAAAAATTTTTTAATCTAAAAAAACTTGAATGGTTTTTATTACCATTTGTTACTACCATTAGAAATTAATTTATTGTTAAATATGTCAGTAACCATATTTTTATCCAAAGAAAGCAGAAATAAGGTTATTAAAAAGTTAGGGAAAAATCTATTAATTTTAACAAAATCTGTTACTGAACTTTTTTCAAAGCAGTCAGTGCCGGCCCTAGCCTTCCTTGCGCCCTTGGGCAAATTTTTCCAGGCGCCCCTCGTATGGAAAGGAAATTTAGAAAAGTGAACCAATATTAGTTGTTATTAATAGTCCAAAATTTAGCCATTAGTGTATATATTTGATAATGATTTGACTATTATTTTCAGTATAAATTTTAACGAATCATTTGCTACTTCTTATGGGATTTAGAAGCTTTTGTCAATGATTAATTTCCTATTGTATTTCAAAATGAGAAATTAATAAAAGCACTTATGTATTTTTGTAAGAATTGTATTAAAAAAAGCATATGGATAATATTAAGTAAGATTCAAAGATTAAATATAACCTCACAGTACAAATTAATTTTTATGTAAAAATTTACATTACGACGAATGTTTAAACAGAAATGGAAAATTTATAAAAATATTTAACTCAGTTTAATTCCTAAAATCAACTTTTCGAGCCTTTTTCTCAGCGAAAGTTTGAATTAGAACAGAGGTATCTACATTTTCGGCGATATCGTGTTCAATAGATAAAGTTGCTAAATTTGAAAGTTTATTCTGTGACATTGTCGATCTTAGGTACGTTTTAATTAACATTAATTTCGAGAAACTGCGTTCACCACTTGCTACAGTTACCGGTATTGTTAATAAAATAGGCATGGCTATCCATATATTTGGATACAAATCTTGCAAATCATGTTTTTTTATGAAGTTTAATACGATTAGTGGAGTAATTTTGACTTTAGATTTATCGACAAGAAATCCTTTGACACTCAACAATTCATCACAAAGTTGTCTACCTTCAATATCTGATTTTGAATTTATTGTTAATTTAATTTGAAGACTGTTACACATTTCTAAAAGTTCGTCTCGATCTGGCAGATTATCAACATTATACAAAAAACCCCAAATTTTTGAAAATTCTTGCTGTAACAATGGCCTTTTTAAAACCTTCTTTTCTATAGTCTTCTAAAAAGTTGCAGCAGTTCTTTAACATTTCTACGCATTCGGTGATGTCCATGTCCTTTGCTTGAAGCGATTTACTGACTATGTTTATTTGGAAAAGAATATCATACCACACAATCAGTGAGACAAGAAAGCTAAAGTCTTTTAATTGTTCGGCTAAAGTAATAGCTTCATGTGCTGTATGACTATCGCCACCTGGAATTTCAGATAAAGCCACTAAAGCGTCATGAATTACACCGATTTGGTATCGAACTGCTTTCACACTACTGATTTTAGCTTCCCAACGTGTGTCAGATAGTTTTTTTAACGTGTATAGTTCAACGTGATCAGTCAAAATTTTCCACCGATTGACTGAAGCAGAGAATAATGTGAACAATCTCTGAAGTACACCGAAAAGAGTTACTGACTTGACTGAAGATTCTGCAGCATCAGAAATTACGAGGTTTAAATTATGGGATCCACAAGATACAAAATCAGCCAACGGATTTTCATCTAATATTCTTCTTTGCACGCCAACAATTTTTCCTTTTATATTAGATCCGTTATCATATGCTTGACCTCTGCAGTTTTCGAGTTCAAGTCCGAATGTCTTCAACATTTGAAGTATTGATTCAGTAAGACCTGCACCAGTCGTATCATTGACATTAATAAATCCCACAAAATGTTCTTTTATTTCTACCGTATCGACAGTTACATCTACAAATCTAATAGTAAGGGAAAGTTGTTCTTTTCGCGAAACGTCTGGCGTACAATCAGCAATGATTGAATAATATTTGGCTGACAGAGCATTATTTTTAATTACAACATTTACATTTTCAGCAATTAAATCTATTAATTCATTTTGTATCTTTGGCCCACAATAATGATCAACAATTTTGCCATCCACAGCAAGATTCAAATGATTTTCCATGACAGGATCAAACTTTGCAATCGTTTGCACTAATCCCAGAAATTTACCATTATTAGGCGTAAAAAGTTTATCTGAATTACCTCGGAAAGCCATATTATTTACACCTAAATATAAAACAATATTCAACAGCCGAAACAAAACACTTTGCCATCGCAAACTCTCTTTTTTAATAATTTTTAATTCCTCTTTATCGATAGTTTCTCCTGTTTTTAGCCTCATCTCTGTTTCTATCCACATTCGGTAAGCTTTTTTATGAGAAAGACTGTTCTCATGAATTGAAAGATATTCTGATAAATTTTTCAATTTATTGAATCCATCACCAACGAATTTTGAAATAGATTTGTTGTCAAAAAGTCGACAGCAAAAGCAAAATACGCAATCTCGCGAAAGAGAGTACACTAACCATCGTCTGCAAAGTACTTCGCCATTTGAAAGTTTTCTAGTATAATATGAGTTTGAAAAATGTCGACCTTCTCCATTTTGAGGGTAATTGTCAATTTTAATTTGATTTGGACCTCCTTTAATCAACTCATCGATAAGACTATTATTTCGAATGGTAGGCCAATTTCCACAATCAGACAACTGTAAAATCTCTTGTGAATTGTCAATAATATCCTCGTTTTTCGTATCTTGTACACAATTTAAATCTATTTCTTTATTTTCAATTTCATGTATGTCATTCACTAATTCTATGGAAACACTTTCGGAAATACTTGATTCAGAAGGAACTTTTATACAGTCTTCAGAGATTACGTCTTTTCCTTTTTGAATTATATATTTTTTAACATCCATAAACTTTTTATCATGTTCTAATTGCTGAATTTTCTCCGCTTTTCGTTTTCTAAATTCAAAACCAGACGGTTTCTTTTTATCACTTGACATCTTGCTAATTTATTAAGTCAAAATTATTGCGAATATCCTGTACGTAAAAAAATAAAAAATTATTATTATAAACCCAGATAACACAACATATTCCTGGAATCTTCCAAGAATATTCCGTTGGAATATTCGGCATATTCCACTGGAAGATACTTGGAAGATCCCGGGAATATAGTTAATGTCCACCTGCTTTTGAATGTTCCAAAGGAATCTTCCTGGAATATTCCACGAGAATTTGGTGGGAAGAAGTTTTAGGAATAGCCCTGGAATATTTTGAAGTTATCTTGCAGGAAGGTTTAATAGGAACATGCACTGAAAATACCTAAGGAATTTTCAATTTGATTGTTCCTTGGAAACCGTCGTAAAGTGTATGAAATAATTTTTAAAGTTATATTTCAAGTTCAATTTTAATTAGCTAAAAAACTAAATGTTAATTAATCGATCAATGTTATTTCATATCGACTGAATTTGTCACTCGAACTATCATTTTTAATGTCATTAAATTATAAAATCAGAAAGCAGAATAAATAGGGCTGATATTTTTATTATTTAAGAAATTCTTATTTCAACTTAAGTATTAACCCAAGGACAAGAATAAATACATTTTTTTCAATTCATCTTTAAATTTATTATAAAATCTTTTTAGTGGAAACATAAATAAAATTGTTTTGTGACAAAAGTTCTGCGATGATTATAGTATATAAGCTTCCTAAGGATCATTCACTTCGTAGAGATAATTAGAATTTATCCAGTTTAAGGTAAGTATTTCGTAAAATATATAAATGGATAATTTAATACAATTTCGTATATTACAATGACATGGTTCACATAATAACCAGCAGAACGGAAATATAAGAGAAAATAATATAACACATTGACAGTCTCTCATAATGTAAATAATGGTTCAACAATAACAAAACTAATATTCTTTTTTTATTTTAGGTGTAAAGACAACAGCGTCGTTTATTGAATTTCTTTGAAAATCTGCAGTAACTAAAATGGAATAATGAAAGAACTAAACATCTTTCTTTAATTCAGATCTGTCGATACTAAAATTGTTTTTAAATTCAAGGTAATAATAGTAATACTTGAGTAGTAATGAAACTAAAAATCTTAATATGTCTCAGATGCTGCATCATCAAAATCACTTAATTGAAGATTGACATACATTATATCGTACTTAAATTTTTTATAAATGTGTGGATTTACTCGACAACTACACAGCTAAAACTAATAAAAAGAGTGTGCTAGAGGAATTAGAATTCGGCCTTTTTCGCAGGGTATTGACCACACTTTAGCAGCTACATCATCCAAAGGAAACGAATAGTAGTTGGAGTCAGAATATTGCATGATGTGAATATTGAATTGTCTTGAATCTGGTTCATCGTACAAACATTCTTCAGGCAAAAATTTTTTTCCAATTAAACGAGTTTCGTTGTTATTTAATTGCACAATGTTTTCAACTGACACAAAAGAATCATCTTTTAAGAGTACGTAAGAGTCTTTGCTATAATTGCAGTCTATAATGAATGAGTCCGTTTTCAATATTTTATATTGATGTTTTACGTCTGAACAATTGTTTGATAAGGGACCTCGATTGTGTGAAATCTTGAAAATTGTTTCTGGAAGAATTGGTGAATCATCGCTCATCTCAGCTGCTTCCATTTCAGCATATCTTCGAGCTATTTGCTCTAATGGCTTATCCCCTTTTCTTATCATTTTTTTAATAGTCATCATATAACTTTCAAAACGAAACGCACTATATCGGTCAAAACAGCCATATTTTTTTACATCTGAAGCCACATGAAGTAAATTGTGAACATTATGCGATATGTATTGCTTTCCATAGATTTTTGTGAAACCTTTAACAAAATGTTGAAGCATTTCATGGCCACAGTCAATATTACGCTTAACCTTAAGATGAGTGTTACTAACTAAAATGGTAGCTGCTGAATGTAATAATATAAAATTATCATACATATTTTTCCTAAGAATATTTTTTAATACTACAGGACCTGCATATAACAAGAACGTACGAAATTCCGTAGCTTTCCAATATTTGTATTCTAACAATGTTCTCGGTTTTCTAGCGAATTCTTTCGGTATACTTTTACGTAAAGTTAGCAGCTTCTTACTAATTTTATTAATTTGAAATGCACGTAATCTTACTTTTGGGGGACCCTTTAACCACAGACTAATAAGCCTCTTAACAACCCCTAAAAGAAGAAGATGCATATAATCCAAAGGTACAGATGTTATACCACCAAAATTTGGAATGTCATTTAAAATAGATTTTTTATCAAAATCGTTATAAACGTTTCGAGCAAAATTTACGTCATTTTTTAAATAAAATGGCCCTACTCCTGGAAAACATACTCTTCCGGATTGTTTACCATTTTTTCGTTTATTTTTATTTAGAACATACTTTCCTTTAATTTTACATTTAGAGCAACTATCGTACCCAGTGTGACCCTTTAAAAACAATACAAAAGACTTTGCCGGGGCATCACAAATTAACCCTTCAAAACTGAATTTCACGTTACTGTCCGGTAAGCCATTTTTACTGAGTTCTATTGCTTCTTCCACGAAAAGTTTAAGAAATTCATTCGCGTTTGTAGGTTTGCTAGGTCCAAAAAAAGCACCAATGGGAAAAACTTGTTTTCCATTTATGTCGGAACATAAAATGAGCCAAAATCCTTTGCCTGTAGATTTGAATATTGGTAATCCGTCAATATTTACAAGTAATTTGATACGATCTATTTTTTTAGATCTACGTTTAAATTCTCTAAGGATTCCTTTAACCGCCCTTTTCAGTCCAAAATGATAGTACTGACCACCATCTAGTTCATTGACAGAAGTTTGTCTTGGTGTACCCATCAAAGTTCTGGCATCTAGTGGTAATTTTAAATTCGTGAAACATTTTAGAATTAAAAGCAATGCTGTTAATGCAACTAAGGTAATACGAAATTTAATCGCCCAAAAATGTAATGCACTTTTGAAAGTTCTTTTAGAGCTTTTAGTATCTAATTCAGGTTCTTCAGGAAAAATTTCACGAAAATTTTCGCTAACGTCGTATTCCACATTATCTTCAGACGATTGATATTCTACGTCTGAAAATAAATAGCTCGTGTTCTCTTCTTGATCATCGCTTACTGACTCGTTGCTACTTTCGTTAGAAATCAAAAATTGTGCTTCAGTGTCTGAACATTCGCTCTTGTCCTCATACTCGAAAGCAGCAGTGGCAGCCTTATCCACAGACATTCCTTCCGAAATATTCTCTGCAATCTCAATCATTTCTCCAGCTGTATTTATCATTGGCACATGATCATCAGTCAGTTCAATTTTTGAAGTCTCATTATTAGAGGGAGAAAAGTCAACGACATTTTTAACCTTATGGGGTTCTTCTTGATGTCTATCAAAAATAGATCTTACATCTTGATCTATCCGCTTTTGTAAAATACGACGAAACTGTTTTTTTGAATAGCCGCATAACGTGGATTTTTTCTTTATCTTGACCATTGTTTTAAAAGAGATTTGTGATTTATTTCCTAAAAAGAAAATTACAATCAAATCAATAAAAATTAGATTTAGAAACTTGAAGAGCTGGATCGGAAAACCGACACTTAGTCTCATGTATGTCGCCTAGAGTCTGATTCAGGCAAGAGACTTTGGTGAGTGTAAATAGTCGATTTTACGATTAAGTTCCTCAATTAGGAAATTACAGGAATATCTCAAAATCAGTATTATTTACGCCACCGAGTCAATATTCTTGCGATACCGCGTTTCGCTTAAAAATGTTTGACGCTGAGAAAGCACCTGGCAAAGGCTGGTTATAAAACTTTTCCAAGGTAAAAACCTGGTTGTTGAAATGTTAAAATAATTATAAAAAATTTTCCATTTCTTCATTCACTTACTTGGAAAAAACATTCATGTCTTTTTCCAGTCTAAATTAAGTATTTCAGAAATTATTTAATTCGTATAAATAAATTTTTTAACGCTTGGCTTTGCCTAGGAAGAAACGTTCACTTCTTTGCTAAGTTAATACCACAAGTGTTAAAAAAATAATTTTCACAAAAAAAATTTTTTTTAATTTTTGGATTTGCCAAGTGGTTTTAAAATGGGGAAAATTTCTAATAGTTGTCTAAGTTTGACATCCAGGCTCTTACTCTTGAAAAAGTTTATAAGCACTCCTTTGCTTAGGAAATGGGAAAATCTTTTTCTAATGTTAGCCGAAGTTTTACAATCGCTTTTCAAAACATTCGCCTAATGGTGTTATCTCATTCTCAATCATTATCACTCGGGCCTTTATAATTGGCCAACCTCAGAAAAATTTAATCTTGGAATCAGAAAACTTGAAATTGTACCTAAATCTTAATCAATTTTAAACTTACTTTTTTCCTTACCAGAACACGAGTTATCTAACGTCTTTGGAATTGATGGCGATAAATTTTTGATAATATCATTATTGTCTGGTCCAGAAAATTCTTATTGTAATGACATTGTCTTTAATCCTGATTCGTAGAGTCCTGAAATTTTTTATTTTTTGTTTATCTAAAACTTATAAATATTTACCACTAGAGAAAATCAATTTTAAAATTAAAACAATTTAATTAATTTTTTTGTAGAAATTAAGGTTCGGAATTCAAATTTATGTCTAATCGATCTGTAGGTTATTTTGACTATTATATAGTTTCTCTGAGGAAGTGGATTTTTGTATTATTGGAGTTTTCTTATTAGTTCAGATAATTTCTCGAGTCCTACATTAAGAATCTTCGAATTTATTACTATAATATTATTTTTGTTATTAGTATTAAAATTTTATTAATTTTTATTAATTTTATAAAATAAATAATAACTTTCCTCGAAAATTCCAGTAGAATTCTGATGGAAACTTCACGGAACAATTTCCCGGAAATCTTTTCAAATGAATAAACTTTTATAAAAAGTAAATGTAAACTTACTTGTTTGTTTGTAAAATTTTTACAACATTTCGACATTTTTATTCCTTTAAGTAATACATGGTTTTTCATCAAAATTAATAAATTTTAATAATTCTATTTCGGAGGGAAAATAAACTGCTATAATTTTTTAAGTAATCCTATATTAAGTTGAAAACTCAACAACAAAGCAAGTCACAGTTAAGTTGCTGCAAAAAAATTAAGTTATTATAAAATGTAATTATTCATAATATTTTTTGTTAACATTTGTAAAATTTTGAGGTAAAAATATTTTAATTTTTCAGTAGTTATTTTTAATTGTTGTCAAATAAAAAATTTACTCAAACGGCACTAATCGATATTTTTTAAATAAATAAATAAAGTGTAAAAAAGTTTTTTTTAAATTTAAAAGTTACTACTGTTTTACGTTTTGTTAGAAAGTAATTATTTTACTATAACCGATAAGCAAAAAGAATTTGATCGGAAAATTTGTAAATATCTATGTTGCTTTACTATTTTAAAATGACACACTAATTTTAGGTTGAAAAAATGGAATCGTGCATTTGTATCTATTTGTGGATAAATAACCAAACATAATTAAATGTGTCATAGTTTTATAAACATTGTGTAAATACTTTTTAACTTTTTAACCAAACACTCAACTTTATTTTTTTAAAGTTAAATTTGAGTTTATTTTAATTTGAAATAAGTCTTTAATTTTGAAATTTATCATACCTCTACATTTTGCAAAATTTGTATAACTTCGAAGATTTTCATACAATAAACATCAAAATAATAAGTTTTCGTTTCTTAGATAAAGCAACGTGACTAACTAAAAGTTAAAAACCTTTGTCTTTTTAATTATTGCTATCATTTTTATAAACATCGTAGTATCTTTTAATATGTAAAGAAATGTAATTTATTTTGACTTTTTTCTCCAACTGAAAGAAATTAAACATTTGAAAAAACAAAAGAATACTTGGAGAGAAGTCATTTTCTTTCTGTCAATTTGATAGAAAACCGTCATTTTCTTCTCTCTTGTGAAAGTTTTTCGAAGTTAATAAATCCAACATCATGGAAAAGTAAGATAAAAAAGTTAAAGATTATTGCTTTATTAAAATTAATAATTATTAATATTAAATGTTTTATTGAAAAATAATATTGTTTGAAAGATTTTATTTAGAACAACCATACACTCAAATTTTTGTTATCCACTTAAAATTTTGACGTAATTAAATGTTAAATTTCAGTACATATATACAAATACATACAATACAATATGATTTGCATAATTAAAATTTTTTAAATTAATTGAAAAATGAAAGTCATGATTTAACGTAAACAACTTCTGTTTGCAGTAATTCAACAGATCATTTACCCGATTTCTATGTTGTTGAGTTCAATGACGGGATGGAAATAATTAAAACAGATTGGGCAATTTTTAACAAGAAAATGGAAATCATTGCTAGTTACTTTCCCCTCTCTCGCTCCGAAAAAGAATTTTTAAAAATCATTAATAGTGACGAAATACCTACCAAAGCTTGGGGAGATAAAAATGGCGAACCCTGGAAAATTGATAAAGTTTTACAATCAGCAAGTAAGTTTACTCTTATTTTTCGACAATTTTAAAAATCCTAATTTTTGAATTCATAAAGAATTTATAATTTTAGACACTTACGAGAAAGCAAAAAAAGCATTCGCACTATTATTAGAATTGTCTGAATTAGACACTGACGATAATGTTAATATGGAGCGATTGAAAAAATCTAGGCATGCTCGAAACTTAGAAAAAAGAGCAGTTAAAGAAAAAGAAAAAAGTTCTGAGCAATTGAAATCTGTGAGGAAAATTTCATTTACGCCCTGCACTTCAATAGCTTCGACAAATCTGCAAGAATCAAATTCGACTGAAGAATCAGAACAAATTGCAGATTTCGATAGGGTTCAAGAAATAGTAGAGTTCGAGAAACAAAGTCCACCTTTCAAACCAACAGGTTAATTTACATAATTTTTTAATTTTACATTTTGTCATTTTTTTTATAAATTGGATAATATTATTTGATTTAAGAAAAGCATCCCTTTTCTGGAAAAAGTGAAACCTTTTTGTCTTTGTTTCATTTAATTTCTTTATTTCATTTTTTTCAAATCTAATGTTATAAAACATTTTTCATTGGAAATAATAAATTTATATTTTTGCACTAAACAGATGTAATAGAAAAATATTACAATATAAGAACTACTTTTTTCATGTACACAGCCTCGACTAGTAAACAATCATCTACTCCGACATCTGGATTTGGAAATAGAATATATGAGGACATGGTTTCAGAATCCGATAATGATGGGGAAATGGAAGAGATCGAGGAACGTATACCATTGCAAAAAAAAGGTTAATTTCGAAACCTTTTTTTAACTTGAATTTCTACAGTATAATGATTAGTTTTCCTTTATTTTGAAAAAAATAACCCTAACAGCAACGGATATCCATAGGACGTCTGTAGAATATCCTAAATATCCGGATGGTCTTAGGGAATATAATTACTTATGCAATGGAAACTACACATTTTTCTTGAAAAAATTAATTTCACTGTTTTTTCTTTATTTTAATTAAATTCTTTTCATGAATTTAATACATTTTTACTTTAATGATTTTAATATTTTTAAAAATAGATTATCTCTGTAAATAATAAAATAATACTTTCAAACTAAATAGATGCAATAGAAATTTTAAAATAAAATTTTTACTTTTTTCACGTAAACAGCCCTGACAAGCAAAACACAAACTACTAATATTACTACTACATCTGGGAATAAAATATCCAACAAACGTGGAAGTTCATCAAAAATTTTTGTCGATCCACCGGAAGTTCTAGCGGGTTGTAAGTTTATGACAAAATTTTTTTTTTTTGAAAAATAAATATAATCAAATTTCATAATTCATAAATAATAATAATCATAATAATAATAATAATAATAAATATAAGTTTAGTAAGTCGAGTAAAAAAATATTTTTAAATTATGGTGTATAATTTAGTAACATGTAATGTTCAACAGTGAGTCCGTACGAGAAATTAATGCTGAAAAAGACAAATGCAATGGGGTTAATGCTGGAGTCGTCATGCAACAGAGCTTCTAACAATTTTCCAATTCAAGAAATGGTATTAGAAATCCGTGGTAAAGGAAATATATCCGAAATGTTTCCGGCCAAAACAAAAGAAGAGGTTCAAAAAATTGAGCAAAAACTGACTGATCAAAGTTTTTTATTGCAATTGGTACCTATTTTTTATAAAACCTTGACCAAAACTTTATGAAAAGTAAAAATTATAATTTTTATATCATTTAAACATTTTAGTTTCAAAAATTTTTAATTTCAAAAATTTTTAATTTAAAAGATTTACTTAAAATTGATTGCCAATGCTCTTATCTATTACAAGTCTTTTATATGTAATATTAAAAAAATTTAATCAAAATTTTTAATTTTCTATCGTATTCCCTAAAAAACATTTCTTTTGATTAGGTGCGTGAGGTCATGAATCTGGGTAAACTTAGGACCCTTCAGTTGACAGTATGCAGCATTATGGATTTTCTGCTTACATATTCTGCAGGAAAGGGATATTCTTTTAAAGGAATGGCTAAAGAAAAAGACGGATTCCAAAGACTTACTTTATATAAAGTTTTAAAACGTAAGTAATAATATTTTTTCTCTAAAGGCTATAACTAATATATATTGTTTTCGTTTAATACTTAAAACATTATTTTTTTACATAAAATACATTTTTAAGTGGAAGCAATTGCAAATTTTATTTTTTCTTAACCCTGACTTTCTAGACTACACAGACAAATTTTTCTTTCATTTCTTAGAATAACTACATCTTTTAAAAAATCATTTAATTATTTTTTTATTGTATTAATACACATATGGAGGATTCAGCTAAAATTTCAGCATATTTAAATTAATTTTATCGTAAGATATTTAACGTTAAATTTATGTTCAACATTATTTTACAGATTGTATAAAGAAAAGGTTTACAACAGTAACAATAGCTGAGTTGGATGCATCTATTGCAGATTGGCTTATTTCTTGTACGAAACGAGAAAACCGTCGACAGTACGTACTATAGTTAGCTTAAAATATGCGTGCTTAAAATATTTCAATATTTGTAATTATATGATTACATTTAAAAATATTTTTATAACTTGCAATATTTAAGAATAATACATTTTTTGTTTTTATAGTAATTTGATGAATTTATAGCCTGGTATAATTATCATAGATGTCGTTAGGTATAAATCTTCCCGAATTAAAGAATAAAACATACGACAAAATTTTTAATAATTTATCTTAAAAGTAACGTTTGTGCTGTAATAAGTTACAACATTATTTCATTTCACAACTTGACTCGAGAAGATTGATACTCTTTTTTAACGTTTTATATGTGTTCATAGCTAATATAAATATTGTATACTTTAGGGATAAACTAAAAAAACAAAAAGAAATGGAATCCGCCATGCAACTTGAATTAGGGGAGGAAGAAGGTGGTAATGATGCTGAACTGGAAGATAATCTGGACACCGATTCCGAGAATAGAAATTAAAACTTATCAGAGTTAAAAGAGTAAAAATTTAAGAGTTAAACTGAGTTAAAATTTTTGAATAATATATATATATATATTAATATATTATAATAATATTAATAGTTATATTATTTGAAATGTTCAAATTGTTATGAATAGTTTAAAAATTAATAAAATTATACTTACTTATAAAAACACTTATTGTTTTCTCTGCACTATATTATTAAATCTAATATAAATGTGTGTTTTTAATTTTTTTCTTCCATGTGTATTAAAAAAATAATATTTTTAAAAGTTTAAAGGAGAAACGTGGATTACTTTCAATGAAGTATAATTTTTGTTTTAATAAACACCTTTTAGATAATTACTGATTTTAAAATTAATAAATTTATTACATTTATTTGAAATTTAAACTAAAATTGGATTTTAAATAATAATAACTTATTTATAGCAAAAATTATTTTTATATTATGTATTTAAGTTCCCAAAAAATAATTTAAAAAAATATTTTGTACAAATTTTCCTAGAAGAAAACTTAAAAATATTCCAGGGCTATTCCTAAAACTTCTTCCCACCAAATTCTCGTGGAATATTCTAGGAAGATTCCTTTGGAACATTCAAAAGCAGGTGGACATTTACTATATTCCCGGGATCTTCCAAGCAACTTCCAGTGGAATATGCCGAATATTCCAACGGAATATTCTTGGAAGATTCCAGGAATATGTTGTGTTATCTGGGAACTATTTCTAGAGTGGCCGACTCGACCCTTTGAACAACAAAATAATTCCTCATTTCTTTCAACTCAATTTTTTTTGCTATTGAGGAGTTTTTATACCAGTATGACAGTGTGAAATATTTCTGTTAATATACACGGAGAGAAAAATTAGGTTGTGTGGACTGGAGACTTAAGTTAAAACTACTTGAGTGACTCAAGTAACGATGCCTACAGTTAAAGCAAAATTGGTCGCACGGTAGTTTTGACAGTGCGGTCCCAAATAGTATTAATGTGCCATTAAAAAGTGATATTTCCATTCATTTAAACAGTTGAGGTTATTCGTGTAACAAGTAATATCAATATGTTAATTTCAATAGCGAATTCAAGAAAAAAATTATGCCAATTTATTTATTTGTAAAATATTTAAATAAAAATTTTGCACTTCGAAACTTACAAATTTGTCATTTATCGTATTCGAAGTGTGTTATGGTTTGCTGACAAAATAATTAAATACTTATTAATGAATGCGTTCACAAAAGTAATGTAAAAAACACTGTAAAAAGAAAGGTACTAATTTAGTACCAATTTTTGTACTAAACCGTAATTTGGTTCGATTTTAATACCGAAATCAGCTCTAATTTAGAACTTTTTTTTAAAGTGAATAATTAATATACGCTTTAAATGTTGAAATACGACTACGCAATGTCCTAACTTTTTATTATATGTATAACGAGAAAAGTGTCTAAAACTGAAAATTCAACACACAACATAACTTCAAAAAGTGTTTCTTTTTATTTTTACATAATTTTTCAGTTAATTTGAAAAACCTTTGGATTCAGAATTGCTTAAAAACTATATTGTGGACCTTATTATTTCCTTTAAATCATCAAAAAAATGTTAATTTTTGAAATTTTTTTAAAAATCAAACCTAACCTAGAAAAAATTAATAAATATAATATTCTATTAATATGCGTGTGTGAATAGCGCCACGCTGCCAAGCAAAGCTGATTGGTCAAACCGTCTGTCGGTATTATTTGAGAACATTATAGCCCTAACTTGATAGCCAAGTCAAATCTACCGTGCTCTCCAGTTACAAATGCCTTGTTTAATAAAATTGGACCAACGACTTGAAACAAAGCAGTTATCACCTAATTTTTCTCTCCGTGTAATATATGTAAATAAATATAAAACACGAATAATACTAAGATTTAAATATATAATTGCATATCATGCATAATTGTTTTTTTTACAAATATTAAGCATAAACAAAATAAAAAGTTTTACAACAAAGACAAAACACAAACATAAATATACATTTTCTCGATAAAGATCTTACCAGTGAATAATTTCAGTTAGGGAACTGGAATTTATAGGTTAGAAACTTTATGTTCATTCTTATTTCCTTCTTAACTTTTTGAATACAATTTTTTATCAGCATGTGCATTTGTTTCACTTTAAAACTTTCCTTGGTTTAGTTATTTAATTCAACAAATTAACCAGAAATTCATAAAAAGCAATAATTGTGATGTTTATATCACTGAAAATACTTGAATCTATTATTTGCTACCTATTGATAAATAATCAGGGATGGGTGCGTAATATATTTCATATCAGCGTTGGGCAATAACGTGTCTGTGTGCAACTCTGGGACTAACGCTAGGGTGCGGTCACAGCATTTAAAATAGTTCGATATATCGAACTTTTGCATAACTTGATTCGTTGGATCTAACGGAATACTTATCTTACTATTAGATCCAACCGATCATGTTCTGCAAAAGTTCGATATATCGAACTATTTCAATGCTGTGACCGCACCCTTAGTTACTTATTGTCAGGTTGAGTTCACAATAGACGATATTGCTTTTTTATATAAGAAATAAGATATATATTTTTAATAATCCTAAAATATTTAAATTAAAATTTCGGAAAGTTATTTTTAAGTTATTGAAAAAAATTTATTTAAGTCAAAATATACATATAAGCAACTTTTTTGGGCGCTCCAAATTACTAGGCGCCCTTGGGCGGCGCCCGACCTTGCGCCCCCCTAAGACCGGCACTGAGCACGTGCACCACACGTCACTATTAAGTCCGTCGGTATTATGCGCCACAAGATCAGGCAGCCAGCTAGTTTTGGTTTTAACCACCCGGGCCTGTGCACTATATGGCGGCCTGGTGTGCCACCCAGTTTCTCCGCTGTATTCTCTCATACACTTCCTCCCTATTTTCAGAAAGGTTCCGGCACCATCAACTATCCGGTACCCTCATTCTGCCCATTCTTCAAATCCAGTAGAGGTATTCGTAGGTTGTTCATATCGCCTATTTCATGCGCATTGCTTCAAAATTTTTACGTAGAAAAAGGGGTGTTGCAGCAACAGCAACACCCCTCGCCTAACTCTGTCAAACGCTTTTCCACGTATTGACTATTTCATTTCCTGCGCATTGCTTTTCAATAATATGCAAATATATGGTAGAACGACTAGACTACGCTACTAAGGTAGGTTCAGAGCTACCCTCTATCCCTCCTCAACCCCCCCCCCCCGAACTACAAGGTGAGGTCCCGGGCTTGTACCGGCATAGCGGAGTTAGTACATAGGGACAAGATTCTGCGAATGTGTCGTGGCCAACAAGAACCAGACAGAGACCTTCTGGCACCTTTCGGTGTACATGTCTCTTCCCCGTTTGGGGAACATCTGGTCTACTTCTAAGCGAAACTACTTAAGAGAGATCGAAATCTCTCTTTAAGAGAACTTTGGATTGGAAAAATTGTTGCCAAGAGAAAGCAAATAGGTAATATTTACTCTCTCCATGGCAACTAAGAAGACGAGTGCCCTTTCGGGGAGACAGTTTGCTATACTCGTCCCACACGGTGTGTTTTTTTCGATTTAATTGGAAGGAAAATGTACCTCAAATTTTCTTGCAAATTACATTAAAGTATGAAATTCTATGAATTTTAAGACCCAAATTAAAGAAATCCGTCGAGCGCTTTTTGAGAAAAATGAAAAAAACGAAAAACTTTCGATTTATGCGATTCATTTCGAAATATGTATGCAATTGACCTGTAATACAATTAAAATGTTTAACAATGACGATAATTATTAACATTTTTCACATTTAATAACATGTAATAATGTGTTCAACCGATAAAAATTCATTAATGAATTTTAAAAATATTGACAATTGTAAAAATACAAAAACATTTACATTTACAAACAGCACTTAAAAATTCTTTAAAATTATTATCTTTATGAATTTTATATATCTTTGTACTTCTTCGAAATATATAACAATAATTATAATATAATAATAACACTAGTATTTTAAAGCATTACACAATGTGATGTTTACTTTACACACAATGTATATTGTTTTGGTGCGCACGGAAGGTAAACAGTGCGCTGCTGACCCCCGGTTACTTTAATCTAACGCAGTAAATATATCTTTTTAGTATTTTAAAAGAGCATTCATCTGTTCCAAAAGTATACATAATTTCTCAAGTGCTTATTGAAGTGAAGGGAGCAATAAAAACAAAAATTTTGAATTTGTGCAGTGATTTCAATCCAAATGATGAAAGACTACCTGCTGTCGTGTGTGCTTGTTGCAAATTAAAAGTGTATCGTTCATCTCAAGATAATAGAGAAAACAATAAATTAAAGTTACCTGATTACAGTAAATTTATGCAGCTGCAAAAAAATACTCGACATTCTGTAATTGAAAAATGTCAATGTCGTTTATGTGAATTAGTTAGAACACCAACTGTTTCGAATTTTCAAACTAACAATGTTTTTAAAAAAGTAGAATCTACGAAGAATAATAAAAAATGTGAAAAATGCCTAACTAATTTACGTCGAGGACATAGGTGTACTCCCAGTGTTTTAATCGCCAATGTCAGAGAGAAAATCAATGGTCATTGTAGTATAAAACAGAAAAAACAGTTAATTAAAAAGAAAGAAGTTATTAAAAGAAGTTATGAGTTAGACAAAGACTGGCAACGAAAAGAACACAGAAGATAAAAATATGGTTGTATTATCACAATCTCGTGGCAAACCAATAATTGTAGATTAGACTGTGAAAATTTTGATCCACGGAAGGTATTTTAAATAACACAAGTTTTATGTCATTTTTTAATTTATTGCTAAGCAACGTTTCGATGACATGGTTTTGTCATCCTCTTCAGGCTGATAAAGAAATTTATACACCAATTAAAATAAAAATAAAAAATAAAAAAACAACTAAGATACACAAAAAACACAGTATTCACAATAAATTAAATAAATAAATAAGTCAATTACCAAGTATAAAATTAAAATTACATTTTTTGTAATTAGTCAAATGAATATAAAATTTTGTGTCTTAACATGGCAAGCGAATTTTCGAAACTAACAATAAATATTATAAGTTTGATGCGAATAGTGACGATGACAGGGTGAATGAACTCAAATATAAACAATGCGACAAATGAAAGTGAAGACAAGTCATGAATCTAATCTTTCGATTATAGGAAAGTAAATTTTGTTTAAGTATAAAATATCATTTTTTCTATTAATAGTATTTTTGTTATTTTTTATATGTAACATTTCAGAAAAACAGCGTTTTTTGAAATCTGGTTCTCGATCGAGAATAACAGTATTAGACCAATCAAATTCATGACCTGGTTCAGATTGATGTTCATTCACTACAGTTTTTTTAGAATTATCAATCTTTTTATGTTCATCAATGCGTGTTTGCAATGTACGTTTCGTTTCACCTATGTAACAGGCTGGACATTTTTTACATTTAAATTTATATACTACATTAGTAAAACTTGTGTTATTTAAAATACCTTCCGTGGATCAAAATTTTCACAGTCTAATATATAATTGGGAAGGAAAATTATCATTATAATTTAATAATTGTAGATGTTCGGCCAAAAAAGAAGAAAACTTCAAAATTTTCTACTGATGCGTTATACAATTTACAGAGTGATTTAAATTGCAGTAATAATACGATCTACAAGATAGCAAAAGCAGTTCGTAGTGGATTAAATAATAATCGAATTATTGAACCAAATTTAAGAAAGAGAGTTTTCGAAAGAAATCACAAATTGGACTCATTTTTTGAAGAACGCAATTTTCCTTTTGTAAATCAAAAAGCTAAGAATATGAGTCAAGTACCAGAGCAAGTTATAATTTGTAAAGATACAAAGGCTTTTTTAAAATACGTATGCGAAGAGCGCGAACAAAAGGCTGATTCATTACATTTTAAATTTGGTATCGATGGAGGGGGAGGATTCTTAAAAATATGAGTCTCATTACAGATTAAAGATGAATCGAAACAAATAAAGTTGAAAAAATCTGCAAAGGAATTCAAATCTTCTGGAGTGGAAAAAGTTTTTATATTATGTGCTGCGCCTCAGGTTCAAGAGAATTTTACAAACGTTAATCTCATTTGGACAGTTTTGAAAATAAATGATCTTCTCGGCACTGTTGCAACTGATCTTAAATTAGCAAATATTATTACGGGATTAATGAGTCACTCTAGTACTCATCCATGCATATGGTGCGACGTGTCGAATGATAAATTAAGTCTTTGTGGCATTCCTAGAAGTATTGATAATTTCATACTTTAATGTAATTTGCAAGAAAATTTGAGGTACATTTTCCTTTCATTTAAATCGAAAAAAACACACCGTGCGCGGTTGCCGACATCTGTGACAAATTCACTTCACGTTTGTCGGTTTGCGCGTCTGGCCTTCATCCGAATGTACGCTTCTCGCTTCTCCACTCTTCGCTCAGAATCGACCTCCCGATGGTACATTCGCCTTCATCGAAGGACATCACGCGTGATGAGTGTGAGGTTTTCTTTCCAACAGGGATGTGATCTGCTGCGCCATCGCGTTAGGGGCATGGGTGCTTTGCAACTGTTGTGGAGGGCTTTTGTTAACTCTACGGTGAAGTCGTTTACGTCCTGTGGGGTGCAAAGTTGAAAATCATATACGCGTTGCAGCTCATCCGTTATGGTTTGCTGAAAGACGTCTTTCTTCATTTTCTCAAAGTTATACCTCACAGGACGTTGACCCACCTGTCCCGTCCTTGTCCGGTTTTTGGGGTCGCTGATTACGAATTTAACGTCAGATTTATAAAATTCAAAATGGCGGATCCAATATGGCGGACGAATTTTTAAAAAGTAGTTGGATTTTTACGAAAATTGGTATCTAGGGGTTTTGGGAGTCGCTGATTACAAATTTATCGTCAGATTATTCAAATTCAAAATGGCGGACAAATTTTTAAAAAGTAGTTGGATTTTTACAAAAATTGGTATCATGGGGTTTTTTTGGAGTCGCTGATTACGAATTTAACGTCAGATTATTCAAATGTAAAATGTAAAATGACAAACTCCGTTGCCCACCGTCACCACGTGGAGGTGCCCTCGATGCAGAAACATGTAGAAACATAAAGATATTTGACCACCGTACTATATCTGCCATTTTACATTTGAATAATCTGACGTTAAATTCGTAATCAGCGACTCCAAAAAAACCCCATGATACCAATTTTTGTAAAAATCCAACTACTTTTTAAAAATTTGTCCGCCATATTGGATCCGCCATTTTGAATTTGAATAATCTGACGATAAATTTGTAATCAGCGACTCCCAAAACCCCTAGATACCAATTTTCGTAAAAATCCAACTACTTTTTAAAAATTCGTCCGCCATATTGGATCCGCCATTTTGAATTTTATAAATCTGACGTTAAATTCGTAATCAGCGACCCCAAAAACCCCCGAGTAACAAGATTCAAGCAAATCTGCCATTATTTAAAAAATTTCTCCTGTCATTTAAAATCAGCTATGTTTTTTGAGGTTATGTCAAAATCCTGACGTGATGGAGCTAAACGGACTTCAGATTCGTGTTCAGCGCATCAAAATACATCAAGAAATGGTGGTCTCATTCCCCGGCCCGGGTACTTTTTTTTTTTGTGTGGCTGTGTACTCGAAGCCCCTCTCGAGCTCTGGAAGGTTGGCCCGTCGCCTTGATTCAGAACGTGTAATCCGTGGACGGCAATGAAGTCCTCCACTAGTTCACCCCTGTCACAAGTGGCAAGGGATCCCCAGAGGGTCGACTTAGCATTGACGTGAGCACAGATTAGCACGTTCTTTCCTCTCATTCTTTGTAGTATACTCGCGAGGTACTCCAGATGCTTCGAGGTGGGATCCGAGTATTGAAAGTAGGCACTGATTGCGTAGAAGCTCACAGTGGGGCTGTGAACTTCGACCCATGATACTTGCTGGTTACTCAGGTGGCCGAGTTGAGTAAATGTTGTCCTGGGGTTGTATGCCAGAACAGCACTTCTCGGTGAATTGCAGCTGTGTATTGTCGTTTGTTTAATGATGCATCCTATCCCTGCAAGATTTCCATCCCTGGTGGAGTATGGTTCCTGTACCAGCGCCAAGTCGATGCCTTCGCGGCGGATAATGCCGCTCAATTGGGGCGATACCAGCGTGCTGTTGCCCATATTGAGCTGTAGTATCCGCAATGGAGAGAATTGGCGTGAGGGGTGAGGTGCCGTTCTGGTCCGTCTGTTGGTTTTATTGTCCATTGTCGGTCAGTGACTTGGTGCTGCTGACCAGCCTGTCGCGCGCTATTTTTGCACGTGGACAGTCACTGCCCATCGGATCATGGTGGCTTTGTCGGCCATCCTTCTTGCAGTTGACGCATACAGGGGGAGCTCCGCTTTTCTTAATAGGACAAAGCACAGCACGGTGTCCCTTTTCTGCACAATGACCGCACGTGTCCTCCTTGTCGACGCAGTGTTTTTGGATGTGTCCAAAGCCAAGGCAGCGATAGCATCGCATCGCTTGCGCGTGGTTGTGTACGGAACACCGACTCCAGCCGACGTTTACTCTGCCGACCTTGCAGAGAGGGAGATACCGTGTCGCCTACTTTAGGCCCCACCTTGTAGCGTGGGGTGAAGTTCGTTTTAAATTCCTCCAAGAATGGGGACTGAAGGAGGTCCCGGTTGAGGGCGAAGATGGCCTCGATTAGATCCCCATCTTCCATGCTGGAGGCGACGCCCCGGACCATTACATCAGGGTTCCGCTTTTCCCAGAGGGACGCCGTTACGCCGGCATTCAGAAGTGCGGCGCCACGGAGAACTTTCTCGGCTTCCGCTACATTTGTGGTTTCCACAATGTAGCCGGAGGCCCCCATTCTGCGTAGTCCGCACACCTGGATGCCCTCCATTCTGGGATTAAAGGAGGTGGTGAATACCTTTCTCACTTCTTCACTCGTGGGGTTTGCGAGTGAAGGACCCAGCTTGATCTTCTTTGGCGAACTCCCGCTGCGCGCCGCACCTTTACGCCGTTGGACGGTCGTAAAATCGTTCTTCGAGGGATCAAGTAGGTCAAACTGATCAACCCACTGTTAAGATATGCCACTCTCCGAGTGATGTATCTAAGTACACTTGCTCATCGAGTCTCGTTCAAACATTAGATTTAATCGTCTTCATGCGTCGTCCCATTTTAGCGGTCTGCGACAAGTTAGAACGCCTCGACCTTCGCAGGGGGGCAACGGACCCCTCGGCCCACGGAGGGGAATTCCCTCCTCGACGTTTAACGCCTTTCTGCCATTACGATCCTCTTTATATTATCCTCACGGTGGAAAATATGTTGAGTATTGGGCGGAGCCAGGACTAGGCAAGCCAACAGCTTCATCTTATTTGTGGTACTTAGTACCTTGTATTTTCGTTATTGCAAATACAACCAGTGGGCGTCACAGTCCGAGTCTAAGAGACTCGAACTCCGCCGCATCCTTGGTAACGGTCAAGTAGGATATATTTTAAATATCCAGAGGACGGGAAGTGTCTAGGTAGTGCAGTACGTTCAAAAGTATTAGCCTTTGTGTAGAGACGGCTTTTTGCGAAGAAAAAACGTAACGAAGGTTACCTTGCTCTGCTTTCTTTTATGTTTATTACAATCAGCTATCTCGCTTGATAAAGCAAGATAGCGTCAATCACATACGTTCATCATCATCGTAAGCACATCTACAATCTTGCCATTACCATTATGTCTATGTGAATTCTTCAGTTTGACAACACGTCGACCTTTGGGCAAGATTCAAGGCTTTACTTTATCCTTGCTCACTATTAAAGTGAGAGTACGTCAAGGATTTTGCGCTTATTCACAGTATCCGATTCTCACGGATCACACGTAAACTTGGTTCTTTTTTCGCGCCTGCAATGCAGCTACCCCCTTAGGGGTGCGTTCCATTATCCGCAACCTATGGACGCGCTCTGTGGCATAGACCAATGCCCCTGATCTGCAGATTCACTCTGCCGGACGTTTCAAGAGTTTTCTCCTTATGTCCGGCGAGATCCTCCTTGCAAGTAGAACCGCCCTAGAGCAGTCCCCAAGCCAGCAGACCAGCCAGAGAGTAGATAGGGACAGCGGGAATCTCGTTAATCCATTCATGCGCGTCACTAATTAGATGACGAGGCATTTGGCTATTTTTTTAAAATTAAATCGCCGGCCTCATACTCGATAAAATTAATAAAAATGAAGAGAAGCATGAGGCCGGTCCCTAATAAAAAATATTACGCCTGATAATGGCAGGCGGCACCCAAGTAACCCCCGACGATCCTGCTCCACTATCCTACTCAGGTGCGCGTGGCCGATCTTGTTGCTGTGCTGTCAGAGAAGATGTTAAATGCTGCCAGCCCTCTTATCAGCACCCTGCATGAGACGGTCTTAAAGTCCCTCTGGACGAATCCCCACCCCCTGAGGTCATTTGCAGACCAGGAAGACCAAACTCCCTTCCTATTCAGGGTGGCGGAAGTGAAGAGACGTTAGACCCCGGAATCCCGTACTTGTTGGATACAAATGCCGTGATGTCCGGATTACCACCGTAATGCTGGACCTTATTGTCGTGAGGAGACTTTAAATCCGACTGCTCACCGACAACTTGAGGATCAACGTCCAGCGCTAAGAAATCCTTCAGCGCTACCAGGTCAGGCTTACGAAGGCCCTCCCTGGTTTTAATGCGGGGTTCAAGGTGAACAGTACACCCCTTTGCCCGCAGCCGTTGAGCTACATAGCTTACCACAGCATCATGCATGCAGCATGCATGGTTGATCTTTTTGATCTGAAGCCAAACTGTTTTTTGAGAAGCTAACTTCCGTTAATGGTTTTAGTCTACTTAGGATAAGTCCTTCCATTACTTTACCCATTATGGGTAACAGGCAAATTTGCCTATATGATGAAGGACCCGTTTTTACTTTGTCCTTAGCCTTAGTAGAGTGACTGTTACTGCTTTTTTCCATTCCTTGGGAAAGATGCCAAATTTCCAGCAACCATTAAATATCTTAAGAAAGACATCACTATTCAAAAGCCAAGCCCTTTTGACAACCACTACCTCTATCATATCCCAACCGGGAGCTTTTCCAGACTTCAATTTGTTCACGATCGCATTTATGTCCCTTTCGTTAAAAATCTCCCTCCAAGATTCAAGAATCTTGAGCGGGAGAAGGGAAACACAGTACTCAGCGGGGACATCATGGAGGTTCCGTCTCCGAGCTAAGCTCCACCCACCGATGTTCTGGTAGGCCTGAAAAAAACACATATTTACAATATATACAAGATCCCACCACCAATAAATACCCAAAAACAAATAATAATATAAAAAGTGCCCTCCCGAATTGTACCTTTAAAATTACCCGTAGTTGAGTGACACCTTCACCGTAACAACAACAAAGAAAGAAACTAAATTTTTTTTTTCCTTACTCGAACTAAGACCCTCTCTGGAGGGACCGAGTTCGAGGAAGGGTCACCTACAACTAATTAAATTAAAATTGGTGAAGGTGTCACTCCGGGTACGCCTTGGTATTAATTAAGTCTGCCGGACCCTCTTTCGAGAGGTCAGTTGCAGCTACATTGTTACCTCTTTTTGGTATTACTCCACTTCGACGGACTTCGTTTAGGGAAGTCATGGTACAAGTGGAGCGTTACCTTCGAGACGCCGCCGCCACTTTGTCTCCTTCTCGTCTATGACGCTGCGCGCAAAAGCCTCAAAATGAGGATACCCGTCCCGACTGACAAGCTTCTGGGCTGATGAAGGCCACCTTATTTCCTCGTCTAGTCCCGCGCGCAAGACACCACGTTCCGCGGTAAATACGGGGCACTCTACCAGGACGTGCATCATGGATTCCTCAGGTGCACCACACGAGCAGGTCGGACCGACACCGAGACTGAACCCCCAGAGTTTGGAGGCAAAGTCTCCATGACCGGTCAGCATCTGCGACGTGTGATACCCGGGAGGGATCCATGTGCTTTTTAAACGACGCTGAACGTCAGGGATCAGCGTGTGCGTCACCCTTCCGACAGTGTCGTTTGTCCAACTCTCCTGCCACATGCGGAGGGTTACCCTTCTCACCCTGCCCTTAATCCCTCTTCTTATGTCCTCCTCATACACGGACATATTGCCGTGTCGGAATCCCCATCGTCTGCGAATGCTATACATTGCTAGCCTTTCACGCAGAAGAAAACCTACGGACAGAACTCTAGCGAGCACACATAGCAGCAGTGACTGTCTCTGTGCTGTCCTTAGTTTGCGTAAGTCAGTCTGTGTCAGCAGGTCTGCCCATCCAGCCGCTGCGTATCCAGCAATAGCGGGGAAAACACCCCGGTAAATCGTATTTAACGTCCTGTAGTGTAGTCACCATTTGTTGGGAGCGGCCCGTCGGATGGTAGCCAACTGTCGTTTTATTTTGTCAGCAGTCAGCGTACAGTGTGTCGTAACCTTAAGCCCCTCGTCTATATGAACGCCAAGCAATCGAACACTTTTCTTTAGTGAGATTGACTTGGCGTCCAGTTTGACGATAGGGGCCCGTTTGTTCATATCAGAGGGGTATCTCCACTCTCTTTTCCTATTCGAGCGCCTTCTGTTTCGAGGGGGGGGTGATTGAACCTGAGGTACACCATCTCCGTCTTGCTCTTTGACAACTGGAGACCGTTAGCGCCACACCATTGAGAGACTACATCGGCCACATCTTGGGCTCTCTCCTGGAGTTCCTTGCTGGAGTTACCAGAGACAATTACCGTCAAGTCATCTGCATATACTGCAAATGACTTTCCGATTAATTGCTCGAGAGTCTCCAGAAGGTCATCAAAGGCTATGTTCCACACACATAGACCCAACACGGAACCTTGAGGACATCCTTTGGTCGATGCACGTGAAACAGAGTCTCCATTCCAGTAGACTGTTATCCATCTATCCCGGAAGTAGCTTCCTATGACAGCCAAGATGTTGCTTGGGCAGCCTCTTTTGGCTAAACCGTTTATAGCTAACGGCCACCTTATGTTGTCAAAGGCCCCGGTAATGTCGAAGAGGAGGGCTAGGACATACCACTCCTCCTTCTCCGACACTATCCTACGGATTTCAACAATGGTGTCCTCGCACGACTTACACTTTACAAATACGAATTGTTGTGTGGAGAACATATTCGGCCCGAGGGCAGTCTTTCTCAACCTTCCCAGCAGCAGACGCTCGAATATTTTTCCAAGAATAGAAAGCAGACATACCGGTCTATATGAGCGCACTTCGGTTACCTAACTTCCAATCCTTTGGGAAGTGGCCCAGCACCAAGCACGCGTTTACTAGGCGGAGAAGTGGTTGCTCCAGCCACGGCCATGCTTTTTTTTGACCACCTGAACGTCAATATCATCAAGGCCAGGGGCTTTTCTGGCTTGGAGGTGGCGGATTAGCTTCCAAGTCTCCGTTTCAGTAAACGGTGCTTCGTCTTCCGCTGGCTCGGAAATTGCCCATTGAACAGCCGCCATTTCCTGTTCTTCGAGGGGAACGAAAGCTTTTAAGAATAGTTCCGCTCCCTCGGACGAGTCAGTATCAATTTCACACAAATTTTTTTGTCAATATGTTATATTATACAAATGGAAATTTTTCTTCATTATAATAAGGATAAATACAAATTGTTAGATTTTACAAATATCAAGTTAGCAAATGTTATATTTTACAAACTTTAATTTGTCAAATCTTATATTTTACAAATACTTCTCTTCAATTTTAATGAAGATGCCCTTTTAACACAATTATACATAATAAAAATATGTATTGTGTTTTATAATATTTTATAATGCATATGAATAAAATAAATAGACATTAAATATATTAATAATATAATTAAATAATATAATATATGTTATATTAAATATAATACTAATAATATTAATATAATTTAATTTTAAATTAATTACCCAAAAGTAGTACCTAGTTTTTCACAGGAAGTAAAATTTTATTAATTTTTGTATGAGAAATTGATGTTAGAGCATTTTGAGACGCCAATGAGGTAAGTGAAAATAAATATTTGAATCAAAAATATTTTTATAATGTTAAGTAAATATAATTATTAGAGAATATGATGTATTAAAACGTTTTTTTCTGAAAATTCATTTGAATTAGGTTGAAATTTTCACATCACTGTAACGCTAAAAGAAAATAAAAAATGAACAGCAAATTCCAATTTATTATTTTGTAATCTTCAATACGCTCTGACACCTATTTGGCTGTCTGCAGGTTACCATGGCAATGCATGAGAGTAAGTGCGACAGAAAATTCGAATACAACGTTATGGTCACAACACACTTCACGTTATACACACGTCAGAAATGAACCAAATGACACATAACCCGTGTAGAAAATGAAAACTGGTTCCAGCTTGGTCCTATCTATTTTGCCCTAACTAGGTCCAAGTTTGGCATTCTAGCTTGGTCCTACAATGGTTGGTGATGCGATTTTGGCTTGGGCCTAACTTGGGTGCCTAGTTAGGACCAGTTTAAGGGTCCATTTTATTACCTAGGGGGCCAAGGTGGGCTTTCCAATTATAAGGTGGAGTAAAAAAAATAATAAATAATGAAAAAAATTAACTTTAACTATAATTAATACTAACTTTCTAGAAGGATTATCCTGTAAGTCTTAAATTAAACTCAGAGTTGAATTAAAATTTAAACCCTACGGGAATCGAACCCCAGACGCATGATCTAAGAGACCTAACCTTTACACTTTAACGAACGCGGCTACCGAACCTAATTAGATATTTTTATTTGATTTGTGTATATAAATTGTCACTATATTTTTTAAATTCTATTTTACAAAAATACTTGAAATTATTCAGAACTTTCACTTCTAGTGTTTTATGTTGTCAAATAATGGATTTAAAACATTATATTGCATTATTTAAATAATTTATTGTTATTTATATTAACTTTTTTTGTAGTGCACCTAGAAAGATGCAGTTTTTTCCTAATTTTACAATTTATCAAATCGAATCCCAGACAGCACAAAAACTTGCAACAACCTTGCAGCATTATAAACATGCGATAAACCTTAGCAAGCTTTCAAAGAAATGTTGACGCAATCTTGCAATGAAAGATTGTTATAAGCTTTCAATAAAAGCTTGATGTAAGCTTGCAATGAAAGGTTCATATGTGGATAACACAAACTTACAATATGCGTGCTCCAATCTTACAAAATACTTGTGCTTGAAATCACAAAAGAAAAAAATTAAAATTTTTTATTTATTAATTTTTTCTTCCTCGTGAAGGAAGCTTTGTAGTCCGATCTACTACCACAGACACGTATAAGAGAATAAAATTTTCTCGCTATTATGAAACTTTACATCAAGCTTGTATTGAAAGGTTATAACAATCTTTCATTGCAAGATTGCGGAAACATTTCTTTGAAAACTTGCAGCAACCTTTCATGTTTATAATGCTGCAAGGTTGTTACAAGTTTTTGTACTGTCTGGGAATATAAACCCAATCAAAAATTTACTAATGGCGCAGTACTGGCGCAGTACTGACAAGTATTGGCGCAGTACTGGCACCCAGTATTGGCACCAGAGTTGGCGTAACTTTGGGATGATAACATTTTACCAGTATTGGCTACCAGAGTTGGCACCAGTACTGGTAACCATTACTGGTTCATATTAAATTTTTGTATTATTGTATTAAAAATCAGTATTGTTATATTACTGACTAGTAATACTGGTCCAGTACTGGCCGAGTACTGGCAGTTTTGTAATTTATTGTATACGAAAATAAAGCTTTAACTGTAACAGAGATAAGTTTCACTCCAGGTAATACTTTTTTGGTATACTTAGGAAAAAGTGTCTGAAATTTTTAGTATCCCAACACAAATTAAATAATAATTAAATTAGTAAACTAACTAATTAATATTTTATTATATAAAATCGAAAACACCAAGAATTTTTATTCTTTCTTATAATATATATTGCAAATTATTATTTTAAAAAAACAAAAAATAAATTTAAAAATATGTTTATTATAAAACCAAAGTTTTTATAATATATAAAAATAGTTCAGTAAAAATAAAAATGTTTATAAAATAATTATAATGTATATAATTATACAATTAGCTATTTAATTATTTTATTATTCACTTTTATTATTTCCATCAAAATGAATTTTTGAAAAAAATTTTTTAAGAAAATAAAAGTTGTTTTTTAATTTTTAACAAGTGTTGTCAAGAAAATTTTTTTAAATTTTTATTTTTAAAAATATAAATTTTTTATAAACAAATTTATTTATTTTTAGTTTGATCGTTTAAAATTTTTTTTTGGTTTATTGCATATCTGAAAACAATAAGAAAATCTTGCAAAATGTTTTGGAAATGGTCTCAGGAAACTTTTTGTTTAAATAATTTTACTCACAGAAAAGCAAAATAAAATACATTTTAATTTTGAAAAATAAAATCAAGGTGAAAAAATTTTTATAAACAAAATATTTAAACAAAACGATTCATCAGGTTCACTCTAGAACTTTTTGTAAACTAGTATTAATCAAAAAGAAAATCTATTTTAGCCAGTACTGGCTCAATATCAATATCACAATATTTATTGTTGTTATATTTATTAACTTTTTTGTTTTAATTATAACTATATTAGCTTTATATTCGGTTTGATAAATTGCAAAAATAGGAAAACACACTGCTTTTAAGTTGGAATATTATGAAAAATGTTAATAAATATAAACAATTATTTGTTTAAACAATTTAACATAATAGTTGTTGCAAATTTAATTCTATATTTTATTTTATTTATAAACTTTAAATTAATAACTACCAAGAGAAGATTACAAATTTTTAAAAATCTGCTACTGTCTATATGTATTTTAAAAATTTATAAATTATGAACAATAAATGGTTAAAAAAATAAAAATTCAACAAAATATTTTTGTAATATATTATTTGGCTATATATATATATATAACAATCAAGTAAATTAACAAATATAACTATGGAAAAATGTCTAAATATTGATTGCAAATTAATAAATAATTATCAATTAATTAAATAAGTATTATTTGAAGATATTTTACAAATCCTAAATTCAATCACTTTTTTCATAAAAAATTTTCTAACACTTAACTAAATGTTTTAGCTAAGTTTAAGTTAGGACCAGCCTAGAATTTATAAACAGGGGCTGCCAAGGTAGGACCAATGTTAGGTAATTTAAATAAATTAAGTTATTAGAATCTATTATACATTGTTTAAAACTGAATCCAAAATATTTTAATCAAATACATTTCTTTAGTGCATAGAGAAAAACCACACCTTTTTTATGAGTCTATTAAAACAAAATTAAAAATGTTCAAAGTACAAAAAATTACAAAAAATATTTTGGATAAATATTGTATAAAAATCAATAAAATATTTTAGTCTAAAACTAATAATATTTCCAAATTAGTTTTATGAACTTTGCACATTAGTTTATTTGATTATGAGTTACAAATTATTTAAAAGCGCATTCTCGAATGAAAACCATACTTTTGACCTAGTACAGTTCAGAAGTAATACTTGGAATATTAAAAACGAGTTTATGCGAATGCTTGTGGTTGTCTTGACAACGATGATAGTTGACCGCTGTCAATTGTTTTTGTTGACTCGCGCTCTATATATTTTTCATTTCCAAACTTTTTCACTTTGGTGCCGTTTATATATCAAAAAAGTTTCGCGAGTGTAAATGTGAAAATCAACACAAGGAATTATATGTATACAACTTCGTCAAGTTAGTTCGCAACATTGGTAAGTTCTTATAATTATTAATAATTCAATAATTCAATAAAAAAAAAAAAATAAAGAATTAAAAAAAAAAATTTAATTACATTATTATAAATAATAATAAAATAATCTATAAAAATATTAGAAAATTTGTTTAATAATATAAAATAATAAAATAAAAATTATGTTGTATGGGACTATTCACAAATGATGTCACGCACTTTTTTAAGATTTTTTACCCCTACCCCCCCCCCTGTCACGCTATTTTACTATATTTTCTTATAGAAAAAATACATTGTGTCACGTTTAGCAAAGCCCCCCCCTCCCCCTCAGTGCGTGACATCATTTGTGAATGCTCCCTATGTAATAAAAATTATTTTTATATAATTATAATAAATAATTAATTTTCTGTAAAATAAAAAAAATAAAAGTTAATTGATAATAATTAATTTTTTATTTAATACAAACAATTAATTATTAAAATTATTAATAAATTAATAATTAAATAATAATTACTTGTTAATATTAAATAAAAATTAATTAAAAAATTAATCAATAAATATTAATTAAATAATAATGTAAAATAAATTTTATTTTATATAAAACGCAGGTTTGACTACTTGAACATAACTTCAAATATTTTTTAACAATTTTGAAAAATATTCTGCTATTTTGGATTTGACATTTAAATTTTTCGATTCTGATTTGAGAATAGTAGTCGCCAATAACCCTAAAATCCCCCCATTGACAGTTATTGCATATTATTTCTATTATTTTTTAAATATTTTTGAATAATTTTCCGCCATCTCAGATCCAATATTTTGTATTTTGAGATTGTAAATATAGATTGATAATTAGCAATTCTAAAGCTTAAAAATAACATATTTAACAGAATTTCAATTCGTTTTTAAAATTTTTTGAAAAATTGTCCGTCATCTTGCATACGATATTTTGAATTTCTTGAAGTTGACTTTAGTTTCATAATTAGCAATCTTAAGAACACTCAAATATCAAGTTTAATATAATTTTAATTATTTTTTAACATTTTAAAAAAATTATCTGAGATATTTAATCCCACATTTTGAATTTTGCGATTCTGAATTCTGATTTATAATTAGCAACACTAAAAAACACAAATAACAAGTAATAAATAGTTTTTAAGAATTTTCTGAAAAGTTTGAAAATGTTTTACCTATTTTGATAGCCCCAATTTAAAATTTTTTTAAATTTATTTCAGATTTTTTTATCACAAATATAAAAATATTTAAATAACGATTTTCAAGGTAATTAATTAATTTTTCAATAGTTTTAAAAATAGTCCGAATATTGCGGATGACAAAATTAAAAATCTGGCGGATTTACATGAAACATGTTGCTAGGAGGCTTTTAGGGT